>NC_135155.1:4848484-5151515 GCF_050948215.1 Halictus rubicundus
AAATCTGTTGCGTCTTAAATCGTTTCTTGAGCGGAAGCGGTCGTTTCTCATCGGCCGCGACCTCAATGCGTCGCGTTCAGCGGCGCGACCCGCGCATGTGGGTCGCCTTTAGCCCACTTTGCGACAGTTCCAACGATGCCGGTGACTCGAATCGATCCCACGTGGAAAATTCCAGGTCGCCGTGCGCGACTCGCGTGCTGGATGCGACGGTGACAGTGGTTTTCGAATTGGAACGTTGCTCCTCGTCTGCGATTCAGCTTTGCGCTCCTAGCCAGCGAATTAGCTGATCCGATCAACGTCTTCGCGAGGATAGCCAACCAGACGATTTGCCGGCAACTGTTCGCTGACCTCTCATTATCCGCGCACTCGGATTCACTATAAAACCCTGTTGACGCAGGGACACGACTAAACGGTCTCTTTTTCTTAACGGGAGGATCGTGGAGTAAATGGTTGAAATTACAAGCATTATCTCCGTAACTGTCGCAGTGGTCTCTACCGTAACTGTCAACATTTTATCCCCACCACAGGGGGTCCCCCCTTGGAACCAGTCAAGCGGTACACACGCTCGACGACCGAGCCAGCGAGGGGTCGAGCATGAAACTCACACTAATGCAAGCGAAGCAAAGGATTGGAACTTTTTCGAAATTTTTATTCTTATGGAACTTTTAGCAAAATAGAATTTTATTTCGGTTTCATGGAAATTCGAAAAATACACATTTAAGCAAATTTTATTCGAACCCTTTGTCACGTGTCTGACTCGATATTAAAGTGCAAGGGATTTAATATTAGTTACAAGAGAATAGAATTTGATTTCGTCGTAAAAGAAAGAAATAAAATTCATGTTTAATAGATTTTAGTTGAGATGTTTATCCAGTGTTCGACTCGTTATCATATGCCAAGGGATCGAACATTAATTTTCATTGGGATTTGCACGATTTGGTGTAATTCTGGAATTTTTATTCAAATGACAAAAGTAATGAGAGTTGTTTCTATTTAATTCGTCATGTAGGTTCGTCGATTTGAAAGTTGCACTACCGCTCGAAAGACACGTGGATTTCAAAAGCGAAAGCTTCGGTTGCATTCTGTCCCTGACACAGGTCCGCTTCTGCGGGGATACTAACTGGCCTCTAGAAAAATAAGCTCCGTTGAACCTCGACCCAGTTGAAAGCGCTATGTCGGCCACGAGAAGTAGGAAGGGCGATTTCTGCAGCCAATCTGCCATGTTTCAATAATAACTTTTGATTATTGCGCTAACGGACGTCCAGGTCGCCGCGGAATAAAACATGAAGCGGTCGAGTTCGTATCGACAAATCAATTTTAGAAGCGTGACCCGATTTGTCATTCCGCGCGGCAATCGCGAAATCATTCGGACTTTTTCCTCGTCGTATTTTCAAAATAATGAGATAGCAGTTTTTCTATGAAAAGTTAAAAAAATCTCGAAACTGCTATACTTCATTGAATATTCGCGAAAGTAGTAGCTGGGCCAAACTGTTTTGCCAAGCCTTGTCAGCGCGATTTTACATTATCTTTCAGGTACACGATCTTTATGCATTTATTGCACTTAGGAATCCTGTAAACACAAGAAAATGTTTACGTTCTACGAACATCAAGAGCACTTCTACTTTATCTTTGTTGTAAGAAGGAATTTAGTCGATGAACTAAATTTTTCTTTTTTTATACAGTCTACACAAATTGGAGTGTGCACATGTAGTCCTACTGTAATTAGTAGACTGCGGATTTTATGCATTTATGACAAAAATTAGTAGGTGTAATTTTAAGTAGCACAATTATTAGAAAAATTTAAACATACTGTTATATTATTTTGAATGTTCTAAACATAACAAGAAAGAAAATAAATTTCTATTTGACTTCGGTTCATTGCAATTCAGGAAAAAAATTTTATTTTGCATAAAGATCCGCAGTCTAGTAATTAGTATGTGCATAGATTAAATATTAGAATTTATGAAGTGCTTTTACGCAAATCAGATGCTTGATACTAAATACGTTAACTGTAATACAATAATCAGTTTTCTTTTCATTTCTGTTTCAAAAATATTTGCGTTAAACTAACCATTTTTTGTTTCGAAAACTATTAAATTTGTGTTTAAAAAAACGTTTTTTGCAATAACTTCAATTACGTCGAAAATAATCTAAGAATATTCACGAATTTTTCGAATGTCTTTAGAATTTTGTTTTCCACTGATAAAATTGACCAAGTTGCACATAATTGTATTGACGCACAGTGGGGTATTTGGCCCGAAAAGCCGTAAAAAAGTCAATTTCAAAAATTTAACATAAACTGTAATTTTTTTATTGCTCGAAGTTGTTGAATGTGTGGAGAACAATGTACTAAATTTTTTTTATTCATTTGTAAGTTTATGAATCTCTAAACTTAATCGAAGGTCAAGAGATTCTATGACTTGTATTGCCTTTCCAATCATGCTAAACATATCGTACATTTATAAGTGATTTTTACATGCTATAAAAAAGCTGTGTAATTTTTTGCATTATGGATATCTTTTAGGTAAGTATGGACTACACTTTCAGACTGTTTTCATTTTTTTATTATACTTATTTATAAAGTTATTAATATTTGTATATGATCAATAATTCAGAAATTATTTTTACAATTATAAGACTTCATTAACGATTTTATTATGGTTCTGAGTGAGTCCCGATGGTCTATTTGCTCTTATTATATTCGGTAGAGATTTGTGATTCCAAGCTAATAAAGTTTGCTTCCGGATTTGTCCGGATTGACGTTTTATAGCTAATTTAGTATTAGCGTTTAGAAGTGTTTTATGTACGCCTATACGCCGTAATTAATGATAATAATTTAAAAATATTCTTAAAGTACATATCTACTTATTAAAACATTTCATGATCTACATATTTTGTATTAAAATAATAATTTACATCATTTTAACATAATTTACGTGTAAAAATACTTTTTCCGGTTTTTCGGTGCACGTACTCCACAATCGCCACGATTTTTCAAGGCTTTCCGATAATCTGAGGAAAAAAAGGTTCGAAAAAAAGATTAACAGTATTCAGATGTCTACAAATTTCAATACATAAAATTTCGGAAAAAATGTTTTTTCTTATAAAATGTGAGGATCAATTTAATTTTTTAACTGTTAAGATATATTTTTGATTTCATAATGTTATAGCTGATGTTAAGACGAATTCAACGACCTACTATATTATGGCATTGAGCCTATATATAACGCTTAAATAATTTTTTCCGGCTTTTCGGGCCAAATACCCCACTGTGCGACGAATCGAACGGACGAAATCGATGGTAATCGATGGGACTAGGAGAGTATTTGATCGGAGTTTGTAGGCAGTTCCCGACATGCTCGCAGCGAGTCGGTCGTTACGGATAAAATAGGAACAATAATTCGAATCGGAAGACCGTGTTTATCGCAAGGAAAATATGGTATTATAATTCTGTACGGAACACGCGTTAAAGCTGTCGGGATTCCTCAGTGAGCCGGTCTGGGACGAGAAACTGGTCCCTACAAGGACAACGAGGTAAGGGGGACGTACGATTCGCTACAGGTCGTTTCGTCGACTGCTTTTCAGCAGGGCCCGTTACTTTTTACGCTCGCACTTAAAAGCACGCATGCAACTTGCCCTCCTGCCGAGCCTTTTATGCGGAAAGTGTCAGTGACCCGACCGATCATTAGCTCGAACGCTTGCCTACTTCCGGCGCTTTGTGTTTTTTTCTGTCTCCAAGTTTCGTTTATTTGCCGGATTCGTCGGTTTTCATTTTCGTGATCCCATTCTCGCCGCAGCCAGTTCAAAAAATACCGAAACACTACGTCTCCGATTCCCCACGAATTTTGAACCAAAATTAACAACCATAGAAGCCTGAAATGGTTTCAAAGCTTTCGCAAAACAGTGCCCCTAAAAACACCGGCCTTTTTCCGAAAGAGTTCTGCAAATTCAAACGTTTGCAACAAAATTCCAAAAATTTGTTTCGTCAATCAAACTGCCATATATTCGAATTAAAAATTGATGCACTATCTTTTGCCACTGTTTCATGGAACAAAAATGAGGAACACTTCGGTCACACTTTAGGAACAGTGTGTGCGAGCTGCTCCAACTTAAATGTCAAAAAGAAAAAATACAATGCAACTTTTTGAGACCGTCAATGTTGAGAAATTGTTAAAATCCTACAATAAGATATAGCACTACTATAGGTCAATAAAAAATAGATTTGATAGCTACGTTTTGAGCTATTACTTGATAAACTTCAATAAATTTTTAAACGGTGCAAATGTCTTCCGAAACGTTTAGAAACTGTGTTCGATTCAGCTCATCGCTGCAGTTAAATATGGTTAGCGATGACGTGAATATTTGTATTGGCTTGCCCAGAAATAAATTGTGCCTGTAGCTCGAATCTCGAAGGCTTTCAGCAGAATAAATGTTGACATGATTCTGTAAATATCATATTCCATTTAGAAAGCTCGTACATGCTTCTCCACACGTGTCTAGGCACATGTTTATACGTTTATACATAGTCGATGCAGGTTTTTGTGCAAAATTAGAATAAGCCATAATTTATAGAAAGTTTTATCTTTTGGTACTTTTTGAGCATACATTTATGCTCGTGCGAATGTTTATGCACGTTGTCTCAAAACTGTAGTCAAGAAAAGTTGATAATTTTTGTTAAATGCGAACTCGCACTATATTCGAGTGAACTAGAATTAAAAAATCGTAACAAGTTTTAATTGCTACATATTACTATTACTGCTCTAAATGGAACCTACTCATTCTTGTCATGAGTGCATACAATCTGCAGTCTAGTAATAACAGTGTGTACAAGTTCGTGTATGTAGTTTAAATGTATGGAAATTGGTCTGTTAAATTTTGAAAGGATATCGTATTTAATTTATTGAACAGAGGATTCCGAAAATATTTTTTCACAGCAGACAGAAAAAGTGGAAGCATCGCCAAGATCAATTTACAATGTATGAAATAAACACAATTCACGTTCTACGACGACTATTTATTGCAATTGTCTCTTCGCTAGGGTAAGACATAATATACCCTGTTCTATAAAACTATTGAAGAAGCTCGTTCAATTTTTGTTAAGTGCGAACTCGTACTATATTCAAGTGAACTAGAATTGAAAAATCGTAGCAACTTTTAATTATTATTACCATTACTGCTCTAAATGGTGCCTACTCATTCTTGTCATGAGCGGTGTCCGAGCTGCTCTGATGCTATTGAACAGTAGGGAAGAACAATCTCGATCAGATTTAAAACACGCCCGTATGGTTATAGATCTTTCTTCCGTTCGCTGGACGGAACTATTGCGATAAATTATCTTCGCCCACACGACCGCCGCTTTTCCGGGGTTTCGTAAGGTCAGTTTTACCGATAATGCTAAGAGAACGTCGATATTTGTGCCGATCATCTGCACTTGTGGCAGATGTTTAAGGTTTCTTGCCTAATAATCGTTTATAATCGTTGGCCATTTAACGGATCGTTTCGATCCAGTCTCGAAACTATCTCTCGCCGCTCGTAACGATTTAATAATTATTTAAACGTTCAGACTATAAAACCTTTGCTTTGGAACATAAAACTAGAGGGACCTGTTCAATGAACGACCACCTCCCAGTGAATGAACATGATTCGCATTAAACAAAAACACAACGTTCACGATGCCTTTTTCTTCGTGTTGAAATTTCTAATCTAATCTCCTAAACTAGTGGTTTTTCGGTATTAGAAAGTCAATAATTTTTTATGGGGAATAACGAATTACGTCGATTGTTGCACTAAAAAATATTAGGCTACACTAAAAAAGTTGAAATTGACCTTCCTACAAAAAACCATTAACGTAGAATTATATCTTGTTCGAAACCATATGACTTTTCTTTGAAACATTTTTCGATATTCATCATTTCAGAGATATTCGGATGGTTAAGATCAAAAGGGACAGCAGGTATATTAGCCCAAAAATTAATTTCTAAAATAATTAGAAGAATTTACAAAACTTATATGCTTACTATTTTGCATACATAAATGCTTGTCTATCAATCATTCGTATACGGGTGACACGGCAGCGAACGTTTTAATAACGACAAAGAAATTCGAATAATTGCAACTGTGAAAGAAATCGTGGCGCAATTGGTTAAAGAGATCTGTAGTTGGTAGAAATTCAGCGAGGATTTTCAGCGAGCTCGATCAGTCGAATCTCAAGTAGTCTAATTTCAATATTCAAACCCTCTGCGTACGAAACTGGGCTATCGCAGCACTCGAACTGCTAAAACGGGTTTTACGACCGGCTTCTGACCACGTTCGGTGTCTCTTTCTTCTTTTTCCACTCTCCTTACCGCGTCCGTTGAATTTCAAGGTGGTGCGTACGTGAAAGCTCATTTTTCTCGTCTTCGAGTCCTCCAGAAATTCACTCGATCATCAGTTCCCCGTAGATCACGAATCTCCCTCGGATGTATCGCTATTTCGTGCACTATCGAAAAATCATTTACCCGCCCAAAAAGTTCACGGAATGATTTATTTACCGCCATCTCGACGACACAACGAAGATTTTCTCGGACTAGAAATATTGTTTATAGTCTTATTTATGGACAGATTAAGTTTCACGAGCCTAAGATAAACCATTCGCTTATGGCGCCATTGTCATGCGCCTTGAAGAGTGAAAGAAAAGAACAACGCATTACAGTGATTTCTCTGTATATGTCGCCGAGACCTGGACGATAAACGTCGCGGAATTATCCCCACTACCGCGGGGTATACGAAGCTCGATAGGCCTCGGACGCCGAGGAGTGTAAACATAAACACGGCTCGGGTATGTCTCCTGGACGATACAAGACCCGTGTTGTTGACATATATCGAGAATTCGCTGAATATCTTTAATGTCTTCAAGTACCTAATATTTTCCATATATCATTCGGAACATGTATGCAACCATCGTGCAAAAGTAAATTAAAATGGAAGACTGCCCCCTCGGGTTCTCCGGTTGTTAGACAAAAAAAAAATTGAAACATCGATTCTATGAACTTTTTGAACAGAGTGGTGCCTGGGAAAAGTTTCGAGCAATGTTCCCAGGAAACCTATGACGTGCATCCAGAAAACGTAACGCGTCGATCAGAGTCGGCTTCTCGGCTCGGTTTGCGCGCGTTGCTTTACTTTCTCATAAATCTTTCGCGGCGCGCGGGCAGCTTCGAGTCCCGTTGTTTGGACACTTGCCAGCGACCATTAAGGCGATCCTTTTATTACGCGATATCGTAACTTTTTTGCTTCTCTTTTTTACCACGACAGCCAATCGTCCAGCAGCGCATATCTCGCGCGAAGTGAACGTACGCGTCGCGGCGCGTTCGATACAATGCGCGCGTTGTTCGTTCCAGTGTCTTTGGGAACCTGTTCACCTTCGCGCGAGCAGGATGCTGTGAATTTGCAACCGCGATTCGCAGGTATAATCGACCGACACGCGTTTCTGTAGTCTCTCTCGCGCGAAGGAAACATTTCGTTTCATTTTGCCGCGACAGTTCGAGACTTCAAGAAACCGGACTCTGCCAGGCTCCTCGCGACGGAATTGCCAGATAAGGGGGTCGAATATGACCCCAAATCAAGTTTTCTCGTAACGTTCGATAGAGCCCCCGGAAGAAAACCCTCGGTGGTAAGTTTCAAATCGGTACCCCTACCGCAAGGATAGTTACAAGGTGAACGCGGCTTAATTTGCTCTATTTCTTCTGTTCTGAGCAATCAAAAATTACGAAAAAATTCATGAACATTCTGCCCAATAGCACGCATGACCGTGAATTTTTTCCGAATTTTTGTCGATTTTAAAAATTTTCTCGATAAGGTAGAGCGACCAGGTTACCGACAAAAATAGGCGAAACATGGTTTTACGTACAACTCAACTTTTCGTCCATATATGAGAATATTTTTCGCTGGGAAGGAGCTCGTTCGAAAGAGAAAGGTTCAATCTAGCCCGCACTGATCTAAATTTTTATTAAAATCCTTACCTTTTTACCCAAATACTCTTTTTATTAAGATCTTTCATGAAACGTAGAAGTTCGATCAGAATTTTTCGAAGAACGAAAGAGATGACTGTTTACGTCGATCGCTGATTAGAACGTCTCGACGTTACTGGTGGTACATCACGTGCACCAGTGAACTATAAAGGGTATAAGAACATCGGTCGGTGGCGACGCGAGGAGCTTTTAAAGCGAGTGGGTGCCGGATCTATCGATATGAACGCGTACGTGGCCTTTCATGTGACTATCCAGTTCTGTCACGTGCGACGATTCGAGTTTGTTTGGTTTGCGACGTGACACGTGCTTTCCTCGCGACGAAAGTGTGTCGTGACCAAATCACAAAGAGCCACACGAGACGGTCGTGACACTAATGGAACATTGCCTCTTGTACGTATCATCGGTGCGTTACTCTTCCGCTTCGACGTCGTTCTTCTGAATTATTACGTGCTCGAACACGTTTCTGCCGCGTTTACTAATAGATGTCGGAACTAATAGTATTAGGTTGTCGCGTATGACATGTTCGATTTTGTTATGATGCCTTCTGATCAAGAAATACTATTCCTTCTCTACAGGTTGATTGTATACACTGAATTCTCGTTACGAGTCAGTTGCGCGGTTCTGGCGACTGACTCTTAGACTAAATCTGAGATTCTCGCCGAGCGTCGCATTTGAAATACACATGGCACGCTGGAAACCTAAGAGTCACTTCCGTCTATAAGTCATAAGCCTATGACTACTAACCGATAGTGACAAGAACACTGAGAAAATGTCTTTCTCCGATACAATGTTGCACGTAACTCGAGAGACGACTTTTCACCGCGGTGGTGTGGATAGTTCCACTGACTCGTAACGAGAATTCACTGTATAAACAAGCTTGAAGACTTATATATTATATATGGTTTCTCTTTAATTCTGTTTATCTTCCTACTTTTATCATAAATCCATAAAATCATAAAGTCTATAAGGGATATAGAAAATACAAAGTATATACTGTGCGTGTCGCACAAGAAATCTGATTGGTCAGAGTGGAAGGAGTACAGCTGCTCTATTGGCTAAAGCGGTGGCACGCACTATGCAGCGCGTGACGTCAGAGCCTAAGCATTGGACTACCGGAGCGTCAACTACCTTTGTCCTCGTGTCGTCTCGCGAGACTTCTTGTGAGGCACCAATCGTTGTCAAGCTGTTGAACTTTACAAATCTACTTTAATAGGGTTTGGAATAATTTGTATTTTGCATAAAACTTTGCAGTCATATCATATAATGTGTGACGTGTTAATTGTTATAAATTGAATATCGAATATCTCCAAACTGGTGTGAGGAAGGTTCGAGAAACTACGCGCGAGGAGAAATACAGTGTTTACTCGGTATATGTCCAAAACACGGGTCTCGCCAGAGGCATATATCGGCCAGGAGATACTATTCTTTGATCCTCGGCGACTGAGGTCTGTCGAGCTCTTGACCCCTCACGGGGTACACACCGCGGTAGTGGTGATAATTCCGCGACATTTATCGGCCATGGCTCGGCGACATATACAGAGAATTCACTGTAAATTGATTTTTTCGTAGCCGTTGCAGCAAGGGAAACCGCTCGGCTAGATGCTCGAACTGTTACACCGTTGATAATACAGAAAATATAAGAAAATTCGCAAGTTTGCGATTGCATAAACGATTATATCACGGCGGGCTCGTTACGGTCCGCGACGAAGCAACTGGTCCGCGCGGACTTCAGCGATTCCGTTCGCTGACAAAAGCCACGATTTTGCAACCGAGCCGTGTCAAAATGTGCACGCATTGCTCCTGATATAATCACGGCTTGCCTAACATGAGAAAGAAAAAAGAAAAAAGAAATACGGCCGTGATTGCGTAAACGCGATTCATGCCGCAGTTTCAACGTAATCCTGCATCGACAATTCTGCGAGAACGTGATTCGGCAACGTGTCCCTAATTTCGGCTCAAGCAGATTGATGATGTGTTAATCTCCTAATGGACTCGGACGATAATGATTGAACAACTCTGTGCGCGCGTCATTATCGCATCATGAAATTCTGGTACGCAACTGGCGACAGTTATTCGCGATGATAAATGCGAGAGCAGACCGTGGAACGGATTTTTAGTAATTTCTTTTAGTAATTCTATTTAGACGAAAATAATCTAGCTACAGTAATCACTAGACTGCGGGTCGTTATGCAGAATAAAAAATGTTTGCACTGATTGCAAGACACAGGAGCGAAATAAAAATTTTTTTCTTCCTTTAATTATTTCATTAAGCCAAAACGAATACGCTGGTGCCCTTAAATCTTTTTAATGTGTCCAGTGCTTTAAATTGTGCTTACCGATTTTTGTCATAAATGCATAAAATCCGCAGTCTAGTAATCACATTATTAGAGCCGCTTGCATAACTTGACAATTTTACATTGAAACAATCAATTTTTAAATGGAAGTCTTCTTATCATCTTGGCACCAAACATTAATGTTTGAAAATGAAAAATGTACGGTTTAGCTGCACCACAGGCAACATTATTGTGGTTAAAAAATATATTTTTTGACACTGTAACTCACACGCAGTACATTTTTCAATTCTTGTGACGTCCTAAAAATTTTTGTATTTCACGTATTCGGTTTCGTTGTGAACGCGTAAAATCCTCGGTTCAGCGGCGAGCGCTAATTACGAGCAGAGGTTAAAGATATCAAAAATATCTTCCAATTAGCGAAGTCACGAGACTTTCAACTTACGCCTCGCGTTCGCCGAAGTTTTCGACCAATCGCGCTACTTTATCGCGAGGCGAAACGGTGAATTTTCGCAAAAATGTCTAGCCTTTTACGGTCGGTGTTCTACAATTTGTTTATACTAATTAGCACGCGCGATTCGAGCCTAACCGCGTCCAGAAGTCGGAGAGCCAGGCCGCGTGACTTCTTCTTGCGAGACAGTCGGCCGTTCGAGGATTAAGAAACAGACATGGAGGCTGCGTTTAATGAGAGCCGCATTCCTCTTGCACGCATTCGTTTTGGTAGTCGTCGTTGCGCATCCCGATCGCTTCTAATTACTCGCGTTTTTATGCAGCCTGGAATCTAGGAGGATTCGCTGACACACGGAGCACGCCCCGGAATATTCTTGGTCGTCCGGCGGACCCCATCTCGCCAGGACTAGCGCGTCGTTTTGCCGATCCGCTTATTAGCTTGATAAAAACTCGTTAGTCGAGTCGTGGTCAGGTCGTTCGTGAACCTCTCCGGATAGAAAGAAGTCCACCTCGAAACAGGTTGCGTGATACATCGACGATGGAGCAACACTTCTCTTTGTTTTCAGCGTGGATTTTCTGCTTTCTGTTAACACGGTTTTCCCATGATTCAGGCAAACAAAACAAAAAAAAAAACTCGACCCTTTTACGTTTTACCGAACCGACGTTCCTTGGGAATAGGCACGTGTAAGAATGTTTTCGACGGGTCGCAAAATAGGATAAAAAAATAACCGGTTCGGATAATCGAGGTTCCACTGAATCGTGGATTAAACACGCAAATAAGCTCCGACTTATGTCATGTTTGGGCTCGTTCTAATCAGAAGAAAAACGCCCTAAATATGTTGCCCAAAGGTTCTTTAAAAAAAGGAACAATTGAAAGTCACGTACAGGGTGTTCATTTGAAAACCTTCCAGCCGTATATCTCGAAAAGTATGAAAGATATTAAAACAGTGTAAAACACATATCCAAGGATTTCGTGGGGGAAAGAGGGGGGCAGTATCAGTTTTTTATTTGGATGGCGTTTTCAAGGTCGTTTGAAGGTCAACTTTGTTTTTTCATATGGACACCTATATTTTTTTATTATGGGATCTTATTGTACATAAAAAGACCAGCAATTTTCGTACGATATTTTTTTTATCTGCGCATTAGTTTCGGAGATATTTAAAGAGAAGTAGAGCGAGGCATATTATTGTGTGAAATTCTTTGATGCAAATCCTTGATGTTTTCCAGTTGTATTAGCACGTACCGTTTCGAAACAAAATTGTCCTCTATTGATCTCTTGTTTATGTTGTCTGTCTTTCAATATAAGATTGTAATATTTAGTCAAGTGTGAATCATCGTAATAAGAGATACTATATCGTAGTACAATTAATTGTAGAAAATGTACATGTGTGTTGTTGTGTACTCTTTAGAAGAACGCGTAGAAATAATTTTTATTTATGGAAAGTGATGAGTGTGCTCGTCGAACTGCTGCTACGTTTAATGAGAGGCACCCTGATACACATGTTTCTCACACGTACGTGTTACAATTAGTTGCAAAGTTTAAGGAAGCAGGATCGGTGATAAATTTAAAAAGAAACCAGCTAAAATTCATAAAAGAAGCTTATCAAATCGAAATTATAGGACAGTTTACTGTGAATCCTACTAGTTCAATTCGATAAGTTTCAATGGTAACTGGTGTATCAGTGAGATCTGTGTACAAATTACTTAAACACAAGTTTCATCCTTATAAAATGCAGTTGATTTAACAAATATGATCAACGTCACTCCTAATCTAATTAAAAACATTTGTTTTAGCGTCGAATGAACTTTTTTCTTAAACAATGCTGTAATATCCTACGAAAATTGCTGGCATTCTTACGTACAATAAGATTCCATAATAAAAAATATAGGTTTCCATTTGAAAAAACAAAGTTGACCTTCAAATCACCTTGAAAACGCCACTCAAATAAAAAACTGATACTGCCTCTTCCTTCCCTCTCGGAATCCTTGGACACGTGTTTTACACTTTTTTAATATCTTTCATACTTTTCGAGATATTCGGCTGGAAAGTTTTCAAATGGATACCCTGTATAAAAATATACAAATCTTTGCTCACTGATCAGTTTATAGTCATATGTCCTGGATAAGAAATTCATTTTCGTGCTGACAAATTGAGCGTATCAATCTTGGATAGGACTTGCGATATTTAATAACATTGGAGAGAATCATCACTGCAACAAAGCGTAACTTTTCAGTGTTTATTTAATTAATTAAACGATCGTATGTCCAGGATAAGAAATTCCTTTTTATTCTGATAAATTGAGCGTATCAATCATGGTTAGGACCTGCGAGATTCAAGAGGATTGGGGAGGAAATCACTATGACAGAGCTTAACGTGTCAGTGTTTGCTAGATTGAATAATTTTCATAGTTATCGATTTGACAGAGAAAACGCCGTTAAACCGTTACGTTCTCGGTGGGATGCGCGTTGTCGCGGAAGGCAGTATCGCATAAACGATAATGTTAATGCAATTTTATAGGTTGTCCGCGAGTCGACACGAAACCGAGAATAATTAAACCGTCATTTCGATCCGGTCTTGGCGTTTATCGTGTCGACTCACGTGTAAGTCATTACACAATACCGTTACATACGCGCCTCGCAGCCTGGGAAACACTATTTAACGTCAAACACTCTTCCATGTCTACGGCACAATGAGTCCGATTTTTTCTCATGACCAAGAAAATGATGAAAGGTCAATGAAACGCGAAGAAACCGGTGAACAAGTTAATAGATGGATCGGCCGGAGTTTCGCAATGTTATTTATACCCGAGTTGTTTGAACAGTTTCTGTCATCGATTTGTTCTGCCAAAGAGTATAATAGGGAACGGTTAATACTCACGAATAGAAAATGATTAATAACCCGAAGAAAACGTTATTACCCACTGCCAAATGGTTGTTTCACGCAAACGGAGAGAAATGATTTTTACGTACGGTAGGTGTCCTGGCACTGAACAAATTTTCCATTATCTGCGCGTTATTATTACCGGTTGCATCATTTCGTTCGAAATTGATATATTAATCCGTGGTCCGAATCCAAGGATTACATTTCGAATGTAAAAGCTTGCGGTACGTAAAATGATCCTTCATGGTTTTAATTTGATAATTTCACTTGTTCGTTTCGAATCTGAAAACTTTCAGAATTTGTTAGAGTGACGAATAGACTTTACCTCGTGAAAATGATTAAGAAAAGAAATAAATCCTGGCTCCTGTATCTTGCAGACAATTTTTATTTTTCATAAATGTCTACAGTGTTACAGTGAATTCTCGATATATGTCAACAACACTGGTCTTGTCAGCGTCAAGACATTCCTCGGCGTCCGAGGTCTCTTGAGCTGGGACAAATAGTGGGGATAATCCCGCGACATTTATCATCCAGGTCTTGGCGACATATACAGAGAAATCACTGTATATGTATTTCATGAATCTGATATAGGCAGTTGTCTTATAATATTGAGTTAGACTCGGTCTGAAGATTTCGAACGTCATCAAATTCTTTTAACCCGAAATAAAATTGTACATTTCTGTAATTGTTATTTTTTCCCGTCAGAGAAAATACAAGCGTACAATAGATATAAATTTTCTCTTTCTTCTTAGGAAATTATGAGCGATAAAGAATTCGGGTCACTGTAACTGCAAAATAAATCTTAACCACCGAGCGACTAAAAGGAAAGAGAAGATCGACAGTTAAAACGCATAACTGTTCGTTTAAACTGGTATCACGACACCCGATAAACTTGTCCTACTTTCGGAAGGATCGAGACAATGGTTTGCATACGTGAAACTGGTTCGGCAGAAGTTGTGTCTCGACACCCTTTAGTCTCGGGATTGGAACAATGGCGTTCGAACGGCCCCCGTTTGACCTCCATCTTTTTTCGTTGATCCGTGATTTTCCAATAAATCGAACGCGCGAGCAAAACAGACGATCATATTTCGATGTAGGATTTTTTATAAAAATTTGTAAGAACGTCAAATGGCTTTTCAGAACGACAAAGCATACTAAACGATTTTTCGAGTGTTGGACGTTAATTGTCGAGAAGATAAGACTCAACCAATTGCGCTGGCAATTGATCGACGTGACAAACCCGTCCAAGGCAATTCATAGCGAGCCGGTGTATGAAATCATTTCTATAAAATGTTTAGACAGTGCGCGTATACTTAATGCACAGAACGCATTTAGATACACGAGCAGATAAGATTAACGTTGTAATGGACCTGTTGAATGTGTTACAAATTTTATTGGTAGCACTACCTGGCTTTTTCCGATCGGTAGATTTTAAAACGATTTGCAGTGGCGATACCGACATAGTTTATATGTCGATACAGTTAAACGTTATAGTTCCACTTTATGAACGTATTTTTGCGTAGACCCGAATCCTTTATTTGCCTTTAGTCTAGCTCGAATTTAGATATTCAGTATCTTGAAGAATATCTCGGGTACTTCATATTATCTAGAGTAATTATGTCATACTACATGCATAATAAGTTTTTCTTTCGTTTTTCTCTAATAATATTCTTCAAAAACCTAGCTGTCAACGAATATGATTACAGTATTCTTATTTAACAACAAAAATATTTACAAACCTTCCAATCTCCATTTTTACAAAAAGTTAGTTATTCAGGGTTTCGCCTTAAATACTGTAATTAACCCTGCAATTGTATCTTGGGGTCTCTCATGACCCCAATAAAATTTACTGTACACCGATCTTCTTTGAACATTTATTTAGTCTTTAACTTCTTTTGAACATTTGAGTTTTGTAATCTTAACCCTTTTAGTGCCGGGCGAAATGGAGGTGCCTATGCGAGAAAAACCGGCCGAATTTCACAGTTTTACAAGGGTTCGGGAAAATGCTTATAAAAACCAAACGAGAAACGATATTTACATGATTCAAAAAGCTGCGTATTATAGATGAAATACAGAACGAAACAATGACACTAGTTTTTTTGTACTCATTTGAGAATTATAGAAAAAACAAAGGTATATATGTTTATAAATGAAGTTAAAGTTGAGTTCTCTCGTACAAAACGTGTTTGCGCATACAAACAGCCATCTTTTCACCACAATTTTATATGGGTCAATTATAATGAAGCATATACTTTGTATTTCCAATATATTTTGTAACAAGATAAACAATATTACATAACAAAAATAAAACATAACTTGAAGGTACACGGTAGGCGCCAGGCGGATTATCTCTTTCGAAATATGTAATTGTTATCGGTAATATAACATTGCTGAAACAAAATTATGTTGTCATAAATATTTATATATATATTGCAAATGTGTAAAATTTTGTTATTGCAACTCACACAAATAATTTATTTAGCATTCGTGGCTACTAATGCACACTCCATGCAATCCTTTGTTGCACTTATTTATTGTCTGCGGCAATGCGATGTTATTTTGTGTTATATAAAACACTGTCGACAAGTACCGATAAGGGTCCAAATCCACAGCGATTTACGCCGCAGATCGAATATCGCCTGAGTGGCGACCATCGGTGTTTATGTTAGACTTCGGTACCTCCAAGCGATAGGAAAAGGTCGTCGTCCACAAAGAGTTAAAACGAAAAACTATTTTTTTTAATTCTCTCATAGTGAAATTAGATCATTTATAACGTATTACAAATTTATTTTGAGATAGAGTTCTCCCGCAATGCGAATAGTAAAGCGCTACGAGGCGCGGGCCGATATATCGTCTCTGGCACTTCTCGCGAGTGTAGCAGGAGCCGATATATCGGCTCCCGGCACTCAAAGGGTTAAACTATACACACCTAAAAGCATTTTTTAATCAATTGTAACTGACTTCTTTCTTTGAAAAATCCCAATGCGATACTTTTTAGTCTAGGGAAAACAATGTACAGTGTTTACTCTGTATGTGTCCCAAATGCCTAGCCGATAAAAGTCCCAGAACTATCCTCACTGTCGCGGGGTATACCCGAGTCGCCGAGGATCAAAGATTAGTATCTCCTGGCCGATATATGTCCGTGGCTAGACCCGTGTTTTGGACATGTATCGATTAAACACTGTACTAGACAGTTAAATATCATTCAGAACATTAACAATTATTTGAATACAAGAATTGGCGTGTTATGTAATTGAGACAAAAATTATGTAACTTTGAAAGAGAAATTTATAAGATACTTATGATTCGAATTAATCTCGCGAAAAGCGTGTGGTTACGGGTTTTTTGCACATTTCCTCGACGTTCATTCTCCCGTCGGCGATAACGATCGGCAAAGTTTGGACATTTTCGGATCCGATGAAGCTAATTCTGGCCAGCATGCTAAATTCGAATCTCGAGCATGCAACGAATAGCGTCTCTGTCTCTAATCGACGACTGACGGACGTCTGCGGTGAACCAGTACTCGGGAATATCTCTTTCTCGAGTCACCAGTAATTGGATCATCTTGGGAAAGTTCACCGCCTTTTAGAGTTCGTGCCCGGAGCTGGCAATCGCGTCTTGTTCCGGGCAAGACAGTTTTCGCGTTGGCAACTTCTTCCAAAGACTTCGGATCGTCTTCGAGATCTCTTTCTCCGAGACTCTGTCGATAAAAGATTATTTTTGAAACTTTGTGCTCGGGCTTTGTCATTATTTCGTTTCGCAGCAGTGTTCGCCATATAAATTTCGTTTAAGGGCCCGGTCTTCGTAGATTCGCGATAAGGTAGAGGGACCACGTTACCGACAAAAATAGGCGAAAAATGGTTTTACGTCCAACTCAACTTTGTGTCCTTATACAGGGTGGCCCACATAACTCTGAACAGCTCAATATCTCGAAAACTATGCCATCGATTTTAAAGTTCTTAGCCTTAAATTGCATGGAACTGAAGGGCCTTTCTGACTATATAAACGTGAAGTGGCCTCCCTACCCCTTTAGCGGGGGAGGGGAGGTACCTTTGTAATTTTAAATGGAACCCCCTATAAAATGTTACATATTTAGATTCTACCGGAAAAAAACAAGTCAATTTTGTCTGAAACATTTTTTTGTCAGATACTTCCATGATGAGATATAACAGTTTGAAGTTTCGAGTTGTAGGTACTTGAGTCCTTTGCTTATTCGTGAAGAAATAAAATGTACTATAAATTAAATGTTCAAAATGTCCACCACGGGCTTGTAAACATTTATTTACTCGAAACATCAAACTTGATCTAACATTTTTTAACATTTCGGGAGTCACTGAAGCGCAAGCGTCACGTATTCTTTGTTTCATATCCTCTTTCGTCGTCGGTGGTTCAAACATAACTTTGTCCTTTACATATCCCCATAAGAAAAAATCTAATGGTGTTAGATCGGGGGATCGAGGAGGCCATTGACGAGGTTCCCCACGACTTATCCATTTGTTCCCAAATTTTTCGTTCAAAAATTGCCTGGTGATGATTGCAAAATGTGGAGGAGCGCCGTCTTGTTGGAACCACATTTCTCTTCTAACGTGCAGTGGCACATCTTCCAAAAGCGCAGGCAAATGATTTTTTAAGAAATCACAATAACTTGCAGATGTTACAGTTTCTTGAAAAAAAATAAGGTCCAATCACAAAATCTCCTATTAGGCCACACCAAACATTTAAAGACCATCGATGTTGAAAGGGAACAGATCGCATCCAATTTGGGTTTTCCACGGCCCAATAATGCAGATTATGTCTATTTACATGCCCTGAATTCATAAAAGTGGCCTCATCGGAAAAAAGTATTTTGCACAAAAAGTCGTTTTCCACAACACCCTGCAGCCACTCACAAAATCTTACGCGGTGATCGTAATCTGCTATCGAAAGCTCTTGTGATAAAACCATGTAATATGGATGATACTTTTGCCGTTTCAAAATTCGTTGAATTGATGAATGACTAATATGTGATGTTTGTGCAAGTGTACGTTGACTAATATGAGGATTTAATGTAATTGCAGCAAGAATACTGGCACTATTATTTTCATTAGTGACAGCTTTACTAAGCCGCTTTTCTAAATTATGAAATGTTTCTAAATTATGAAGCGCGTATAATTCCATAACGCTATTTCCGAGCGCTTCAAGTACCTACAACTCGAAACTTCAAACTGTTATATCTCATCATGGAAGTAACTGACAAAAAAATGTTTCAGACAAAATTGACTTGTTTTTTCCGGTAGAATCTAAATATGTAACATTTTATAGGGGGTTCCATTTAAAATTACAAAGGTACCTCCCCTCCCCCGCTAAAGGGGAAGGGAGGCCACTTCACGTTTATGTAGTCAGAAAGGCCCTTCAGTTCCATGGAATTTAAGACTAAGAACTTTAAAATCGATGGCATAGTTTTCGAGATATTGAGCTGTTCAGAGTTATGTGGGCCACCCTGTATAAGAATATTTTTCGCTGGTAAAGGGCTCGTTCGAAAGGGGAAGGTTCAATCTAGCGCGCGCTGGTCATCTGCTGACGAGATTATGCAGATATTTGGTAATATTGGAAGTAGGCCAAAAATTATATATGTCCCAAATATCTAGTCGATAAAAGTCTCAGAACTATCCCTACTGAGGGACCCTAATGCTCGAGTGTGACCTTGTTCGACCAGGAATGTGAACATAACACGGATCGGGTATATCGGTGTGAGACCAGGAGACCATTACCAATCCAATAACAAAACTTCTTTGTTTTTCATTATTTTTTTATGGAACTTTTATTATACTAAACTATCAGTTCCTTCAGAACACTTTCTGAAGAAGTATAAAATTTGAAAAACATTTTAAAGTATAAATATAAAGTATAACAGTTTCGCAAGAACAAATGTCTTCTCAAGAGCCAAGACTCCGTGGATTCGCGATAAGGTAGAGGGACCACGTTACCGACAAAAATAGGCGAAAAATGGTTTTACGTGCCTCAACTTTTCGTCCTTATATGAGAATATTTTTCGCTGGTAAAGGGCTCGTTCGAAAGAGGAAGGTTCAATCCAGCGCGCGCTGGTCATCAGCTATAACGAGGTTATGCAAATATTTGGTAATATAAGCGTTAGAAGTAGGCCAAAAATTGGCGATGTGCGTGTCGTGGAGTCCAAGCATTTTTACGCCATTGGATGAGTTTTCTCGATGAAATCGAGAGTAGCGCGCGCTAGAAAATATCTCCGGCTACAAATTGAGCTATATTTTGTCTTGATTCTCTGCGAAATAAAGCGAAAAACTTGAAGCACGTTTCTGGCGTCATAATTCATAATATCGATAACACAGAGCAAACAATGTGACAAGTTTAGTCACAGACTTAGGACCCTTAGATCTTAAGTCTGTGTCTGAAGGCTGTGAGCGGAGATTATACAGCAATTACCGACCTGCTGACTCTGTAAAAGTCACGTAACTATTCCGGGCCGTTAATTCTGAGTTTCTTATAACGCGGTACGAATCGATCGCGTTATGGGAGGGTAGACTGTATCTGCTCGCCGAACGCGCCGAGCGTACACTGTCATCGTGAACGATTCCCTTCTTTTTTTCCTCGCATCTAAATGCCAGTCACAAGGAATCCTCTCGGAGATCGTTCGATCCTCCGAGCCACGAGGATCCCACGGAGGAATCGCGAAAGGCCATCGTGAAAGTGTTTTGCGATCCGCGATATATGTAGTGCTCGGCCGTGTGCACGTGTGAGTAGACGTTAGGCCGCGCTGTGTCGTGAAACGAAAGCGAATCGACGTCGGTAGACGTCAGGGGAGAAGGTAGAGAGCACCGAGCGAAAAGGTTTCCTGATCCCGACCGTTCCGTCTGTCCTTTTTCCTTCTTCGATCGAATCGATCGATGATAAATTCGCGGAATCGCTTCGTTGCCCGTTGCAATCGAATCCTACGCGCACCATCTCACAATGATCTCGTAGACGACCGCGCCGCTTTGGCAGCGCGAACGTTGCTTCTGGGTGGGCGTGGTAGTTCGCCGCGAAAACACCGATCACGTTTCGACGTTTCTGGGTTTCCTAGCACGGTAACGCCTCGGTACATGTACGCGAAACAGACGTGCACGATACTTGCGGAAAAATTTATCCCCGCTGCCAAAGTCCACAGTGATTTCGATCCTCCTGAATTTCGCAGACACCAAATCTGATATACTCTAATCGACTTTAAACTCTAATCAACATATTTATGACGTTTTTCGAGACGAAACCCGACATAATTTGGATCGTATTTATATATATTTATATGTATGATATGTATGAATAGTTTTCTGATTTTCCATTACTCGAATGTGAATAATTAAATCTGTAAAGATTTAGTTTAATGTAGCTAGATAATTGTTTTATTATGCGAAGGCAGTGAATTCTCGATATATGTCAACAACACGAATCACACCCGAGCCGAGTTATGTTTACACTCCTCGGCGTCCGAGGCCTCTCGAGCTTCCTGGCCCCTCACGGGGTATACCCCGCGGTAGTGGGGATAATTCCGCGACATATATCACCCAGGTCTTGGCGACATATATAGAGAAATCGCTGAATTCATGTTCCACCGATTAGTTCGGATAACCGAGCTTTCACGGTTGTCGTCGTTGCAATCAGAAAACTGTTACGAATATATTGATAAAATTTCCACAACAGAAAGTATTAGTAACAAAAAATAGTTTTATCATTATTTTATTTACTTCTCCATCCTTTTCTACATTGTAGGGGTCATTGTATCAAAGAATAGTTGCACACGATATAAGTCAACAATAAGAAAACAATTTCCAAGCTTCACATTGTTCCCGAACTGTTATAGATTTCTCCGCTTGAATTTCTATTTACGAATTGTTTTATAACAGACAGCGAAGCTTGTAGCGGTTGCAAATGAGGGCCTTTACGTGCTGTACAACCGGACTTGTTGAATAATTGCGAAGTTAACACCTGAGGAACATGGAAAAAGCCGGGGACGAGTTGAAGTGGCCGGCAAACTGCGACCTTGGTTAATCTTGGCTCGCCCTCTTCAAGGCCATACGCGCCAAGATATTCGTACACATCAGACATCGTTGTTGCTACGCTTTCGAGTGCCGTCTGAGTGCAGCAGGAATGTCTCGAGATGTTATCGTCCACCTAACTGCAAATCGTGCTTCGGCTGTATCAAACTCTCCCTCTCGACGCTCAGAGTAGTCGTTCGCTATATTGCTTTTCACTTTCGACCACGATAATCTCGCGCGACTGTCAATACAAACGAGTCTTTTTTTTTTTAACCCCCCGGCGACATGCGACGCGTGTTGGTATTTCCCGAGACTTCGGGGTTTTCGCAGCAATTAGACGAAACGCACTAGGGTAAGGAACTCAATTACCGTGGGGGTACCAATTACTTTGGCTATACTCTTTAACCCCTTAACGCACAGTTTTTTTTTAAACCGGCCAAAAAAATCCATTTTTGATACACTGAGCTTTTGTTCCATGGAAAAAGGCTATATTTTATTCTTGAATAAATAAGTGTTACAGCTTACAATCTCATGTAAATGATAAATATCAATAAAACGATTTTTTTTCTTTGCTTTCACATTGTTATTTTCAATTCTCGATTATATTCGAGTGTGAAAAATTATAGCAGCCTAAAATACAACGCCGCTCGAATTAACTCGAGCGTACAAGTTAAGGGGTTAATGACACTCATTTTTAAAGCATAATGGATATTAAAAAACAGATATTAAATTTTTTTCATTAAAATGAGTTAATATGTATGTTATATATCTCTTTTTAAATATTCATTATGCTTTAAAAATAAGGATAATTAATCTAAGCAAAGAAATTGGTACCCCCACAGTAGTTGGGTCCCTTACCCTACTGTCCAACGATCGAAAGAAATAGTTGTGCTTAAAAAAAAAAATTCTTTTCAAATTTATACTGTGGCTCCGGAAAGTGTAGTGCATGCAGTACAGAAAAACGTCGAAACTAGCGCGGTTTTTATATTTTTTACCACAGCACACCTCATCAAAAAATCTGTAATAATTCATGAAGACTGCTTGTACCTGTGCACTGGTACTGTAAAAATATAAACAACGTTGCTTTCAAACTGCAACCCAAAATCTACATTTTTCCGATTTTGGATTTTTCGCAATCAGAATTGTCGATTTAAAAATCCGAGTTAACTGCAGTATATGTATACGGGTATTTTTTCCAGAATTTTCGCACGACTAATTTCTTCATTTTACGCAACGTGTTTGTTTCTGAATTCCTGCATTATTCGTCTTTACTTGTAAATTCTCGTCTAAAACGAAAAATGCGCGTCCATATTCACAGTCTGGTTATCACAGAGAGCATCTCGACCAGGATAATCAAAATTGCCGTCGAAGTAGGTACGTAGATTTAATTGTTAGGCTGTTCCGACGGTGTTTTATTGGGTTGTTGCCGAGCAGTGAGTTGCAAAAGTTGCGTACGAGTTTCTAGCAATCTTGTATCTCGTATCGCGACTTTTAGACACGTGTTGAATATATCTTCTCGGGCTGGGAGGCTGGCTGACGGTGTACCAGTTTGTTAGTGTACACGATCGCGTCCTGGGCCGTTGTATGTCATACGATTATGCGCGTAATGCTCGGATAAAACGCGAGGAGAAACGCAATCGTGTAACTGGCCCGAGATATCGATCGCGGAGCCAACGCGAGCCGCCGGTGTGCAGAGAGTGCATAAATCGCAGTTTGTGCTGATTTCCCTGGTCGATTCCACGCTCTTTGAATTTTGCGTTCAGCTATCCGCGGATCGATCGATAACTATTAACGGCTTCCTCATGGTTTCGAGTTTTTTCGAACTTGCGAACTTCGGCTACGGCGCAAGCTCTGTAATTCACCTAATTCCTCGCGGGCTGTAATTTTTGAGGTACGAAGAAAAATCCTGTTCTTCGGGAAATTGGAGATTAGGGGCTAACGAGTTAATGGACCGCTTTCTTTCCGTGCTCGAAGAAGTTTACGATCAGATGTTTCACAAATAATACTTCATTTCTTGAAATTAGATCCACACCCCTAACAGGACACCGGACAATCTTTGAATCTTTGCTAAACATCGTTGACATTAAAATTGCACGGTGAAAATGTCATCGAAGAATTGATTATTTCTGAAAATAATATTTTAGAAATCTGTATTACTTCGATTAAATATTTTTCAATCAATTTGAAAAGTCTTTTGAACGGGTGTGCGTATAGTGTAAAATTTGTGTAGGATAGTTTGTTCATTTTTCGAAAAAGTTTCTTTGCAGGCATTTCTTAAATATTTCCCAGTTTGTTAACTTTTCTTTTGTGTTAAGAAGAGTCTTTTTTCAAATAAAATTATACAATTAGTGTGAATTTTGTTTGTGAGAAATTGCCAGGATGAAAAGTGTTTTCCAATGTGGGTCGTCGAACGTGTTTAAGTTGTGACAAGACAATGAGTTACCCGATAATTGCAGGACGTTTATGTAAGTTTTTTAATTAGTGTAGATGGTTTTACATCAGACAGTACGTCAGATTATTACACTCCATCAGCTCGTTACAGCGCGGAAGGAAGTATGTGGATGCAATTTATGGTGTCCCATAAGGAGATGTAGAGAGAACGTCCTAATTAACGACGTAATAGGGTTAAACGTGGATAATTGCCGAGCCTATAAGTATGGTGTTTCAACAGCCTAACGTGCCATCATACTAAACACGCATGGTTCATTGGTATATTTAGCCACAGAACTTTTTCCTCCATACATCATGCAATGTACGTTACATTTTCTATTATTTTAGAATTTTTAACAATACAGTAAACCCTTAACACGTGCGTTAGCTTTACCTTCAAGGATGATTCGTTTTCCTTTCACAAGGAACCCTCAATATACAGGGTGTCCCAAACATGTATTTCCTTGAAAGGGGTCATTCCTGAGGTCATTTGAAGAAACTTTGCCCTTTGTGAAAATCTTCTCCGTGGCTTCGTTAATGAGTTATTCATGGAAAACACGGACCAATCAGGGCACGGCTACTATGGACGCATTCTGACTCGGCCAACGCCAACGCCGCGCTCAACTGTAGCTGCGCTCCGATTGGTCCGCGTTTTTCGTTAATAACTCCTTAACGAAACGACGGAAAATGTTTTCACAAAGGAAAAAGTTACTTCAAATGACCTCGGCAATCATCCCTTGATATTATTATATTGACATTATTACTGTATGATATTATTACATATAATAAAACCATAAATTAATGGAATTGAAGTCGCGCCAATGCGTATTGGTACGAGCCGGCTAATCTACTAACACTAACGATAAAATGCGTTAATAATGAGAAAACAAACTAGAGAGTTTGTACAGTCCGTACAGTCATCGATGATCTCACACACAAAATTGGCCTCGACTACGGCCCGCATTCATTGGTCAAGAGGATTGCAGTCGAGGTTACAGGGAGGTCGTAAATCCAATGACAACCAATGACGACCAGTGACAGTAGAGGTTTTCGTAAAGCCTGATTAATTTGTTTTTTTTTCGATTCGATCTCGAATTCCGCACTTTCTGTTGCGATTCCTGCGAGCTACCCGGGATTCAGTTACCATCTACTGTTTGTCAGAATTTCTGAATTTCTTGGCTAGGTCGTAAAATCGCGTCTTCTTGTAGCCAAACAACGTTACGATTTCCGCAGGCGATTTTCCGGCAAAGAGCGATTTCCGGTGTTGCTGCTCTTCGGTCGTCTTCATGGCTGCCAGTTTCCCACGTGTTCGCTGAATTTATCTGGACGGCCCTGTACCGTACACCAAATTGCAGAAACCTGTAGAAGCAACAAAACGTAAATACGGAAATCAATTTTCCATGACGCAGCTCGTTCGAATATTTCTGGAACTGATAACGTGGTCGGTATCGGCCGGATCAGGAAACACCCGTCAACGGAAATTGCATGAAAGTTACGGTTGTGCAACTGTACTCCGCGGTGTCGTTAACCCTGAAGCAACTTCTGTTTCGTCTCTCCGGTCGACTGAGCGATACTGATCTCCGGTCAAGTGTACGAGTTCGTATTAAAATTTCGCGACGTCTTCATTGCCATATCTCAGTTACGTCCAGTTTCAAGCATAATTCCGAGTAGCATGAATCTGGAGCCCACAGTCTTCGAAAAAGTTCTACTTTTGTTTTATAAAAATGTCTGATTTATGTACAGTCTTTTGTTAATGTTATGTATACTAATATCCCCATTATTTTCACACGACAAAGTATGCCTCACCGATGGTTTATAATTTGCAATAATTGAGGATTCTAGACAAACTATAACATGACTAATTCAGTATCTCATAATAATTCTTAGAACATATTATGTGCATTTATAATATACTTTGTTCCACAGATGAATAAAAATTTCAATAAAATTTAACAAATTTTTCTATGTTACTTTCAGTATATGGAAGATGTTCGAAGGAATAAAAAAAAATAATAGGTATCTACTTAATATCGACAATCGAAGACTTGTTTTTATAAATTGAAAGTGACATCAAGTTTTGCAGTCTGGTCGTAACTATAATTCATGTAGTGCGTGTAGGGAATACATATTTTCATTAACGGTGGAGGTAAATAAAATGATAATCTTCGCCTTTGTTTTAAGTAAAATATTAATGTAAAACTGGTCATTGACTGCGAATTACTATACGAATTGAAAATTGTATGTATTAATTGCAAGGTACCGGAGCTGCACAGACATTTGTTTATGTCTTTAATAACTTTGCGAGATGAAAATAACACAATGTTTTAAAATACTTTCAGGTGTTTTTAATGTTTTTACCGTTTTGCATTTCATCTGCTTATTTTTGTTATACATAAGATTTACTATGATAATTGTCATTTACCACTCATGATAATTGTCATAATTTTCGTGTATCAATAATCAGTGCATTTTTCTGTGTTTGGTAATAAATCTTTTTCTTCTGTATTTCTTCAATACATGTCAATTATTTATTCGGAGATCGCGCTTCTAATTGAAATCATTTTTCTATCAGAAGTAGGATCGCTGTGACGCGTACAGTACAAAAAATTTTACAAATTCATACGTTCACGAAAATCGGCTGGATTAATTCCTTGGAAAGCGACTGGAGAACTGGAATGCGTCTATTGACTAAGACTTGTGATTCACGCAATGGAATTGCGTGGCCAGTGCAATGTCGAAATTTTAGCTAGTTACCTTTAAAAGTATTTACAAGAACTGTTGGCCAATAATGTTGAAATTAATATTTCGCTCAATTATTCTGTGATTTTGGCGACTTTCTAGCGTGAGAAATATTTAACCCTCCGTTCCCCCCCACCCATTTTTCCAACTTAATTTGTCCCTTGTTATCAAATTGTCAGGACGGTGAAAGACGAATATGACGAAAAGATGAAAATGAGAAGTTAATTGTATAAATTCTTTCTTTGAAAGTGAACAAACAAAGTCAGGTGCTATAAGTTTAAACTAAGAAAATCCGTATCATTCGCGATTATTGAAACGGTATGCAAAATATACTATTTAACCCTTTGACTACGAAGGGCGTATATACAGGGTGTCCCAAAATGTCGGAGAACCTTAAAAGGTGTGGTTCCTGAGGTGATCCCAAGTAACTTTTTCCTTAGCGAAAATTTCCTCTTCGGCATTGTTAAGGAGTTATTAATGAAAAACACGGACCAATCAGAGCGCGGCTACAGCGGACGGATTCCGGTTCAATGTCAGGTATTTTTCCGTTGATAACTCCTCAACAAAACCGCAAAAAAAGTTACTTGAAATGACCTCAGGAATTCAAGAAACTACTATTCCCTTTTTTCAAGAAATGACATTTTTGGGACACCCTGTATATCGGTGGTTTCTTGCGACAGTGTGCCGCAGTCGAAAGACTAAGGGTTGAAAGACGATTTGAAAAGATTGAACGAATGTTGAGAAAGTGAATCGAAATATTCTGATTTCAGGCAGTGAAACTCGAATCAGTGCACCAGGGAAGAACGAGGTATCTGGTCGTTGTGTCATGCACAGGAAGACAGAATGCCGAAGAGAGTTGCCTGCTCGGTATCGACTGTCACGACAGGGCGACTGTTGGTCTTGTACTGCGAGTCCTAGCCGACACTGCCATTACACTCGACGGCGACGGGTATGTAGATCGTTTCCACATTTCTATTGCATTCTATTGGGCACTTGAATAACATTCTGTTGTTTGTTAATAAATGTCGGAACTAGTAGTACTTGTATGTAATTTGAGATGGTTGTTGCATGTACGTGACCATAAACAAGCTTTAAGAGACCTAGTACTGTCCATGCCTCACAACAAGCCTTGCTGGACGACACAAGGGCAAAGAGGGCACTCGCTCGCTCCGCCTATCCCCACCGTTGAGCTCCAGTACGCCAATGCTTAGGCTTTGACGTCACACGCTGCATAGTACGTGCAACCGCTCTAGCCAATAGAGCAGCTAGAGGCGTGCCCCTTCCACTCTGATCAATCAGTCCCGCATTCCTTTCACAGGACTTCTTGTGCGGCACGCGCAATACAAGTGCATCCGACGCAATCTTCTACAAACAGTTGACGTTCAACTAACGGATATTTTTTAGCAAGACAAATTACAATTAACAGTGAAACGTTAATGAGCACAGCGGAACGTTTTCGTTATTGACTACTGCATCCACACCGACACCGTCGATGGAGCTTTTACAGTCCTTCGGTATTGTTCAGGAAATTGCGACGTTCGTATTTTCGGAATCAAACTGCGTCACGGGTGACATTCAATTCTTCATAATGCGTACTGTTCGTGCCTCACAAGAAGCCTCACGGGACGGCACAAGGGCAAAGAGGGCACTCGCTCGCTCCGCCTATCCCCACCGTTGAGCTCCAGTAGGCCAATGCTTAGGCTTTGACGTCACACGCTGCATAGTACGTGCAACCGCTCTAGCCAATAGAGCAGCTAGAGGCGTGCCCCTTCCACTCTGAGCCCCGCATTCCTTTCACGAGAATTCTTCTGCGGCACGCACAGTACATGACGTCCCAGTCTAGCATAAACGGCAAGATGTTAATAAAGGGCTTGACGATTGCGTTACTTCGAACCGAATTTCTTCTATCGCGGAATCCGTTTATTGAAACGGTCCGCTATGCGACCCGATAATGGTCGACGGTGTTCGATTCTGCGCGTGCTAATCGAAGAGCAGAGAAAGCGATCGGGATTTTACAGGTTATCAGATATTTACTGGCGCAGATAGTTCCGCACTTTCTCCTCGGTTCATTGCTACCCTATTCCGCAGCAAGAAAGCGAACAAGGAAAAACGTAGCTGGACAAATCGCTCGGCTCCGGGTCCGACTGGCAATTAAGCCTGCTCCACGATGCGTAACAAGGTTTTCGATCCCGCGAAAAAAGCCCCGGAGCAGCCAGCCTCCGGAGCCTAGCTTTCAGTCGTCGGTGAGTCATTAGCGAGGCACGCGATCGGCAATTAGGCGAGCAAAACGCCGCGCGAAACGGTGCATCGAGCGCGCATATCGACAAACGAACGCACCGGCTACCGCGGAAAGGTGAACGTGAAGGTCAGCGCCACTCTCTTTTGCTCGAACATACGGGCGTAGGGAAATGGAGCGCGTTACCGTAAGCCATGTTAGAGCAAGGTACTTGACAGGTGAACATCGAGGTCACGGTGGAAGGTCGTGTCAGCTGTTCCGAAGCCATCAAGCCGGGTCATGCCGTTTGGCCGCGGTTCATCTTCCTCGACATGGTTATGGGGGCATTATACCGCAATGCTTCGGCTGAGGAGTCAGAATGTCAACGAACGTAGAAGCTCTGTGGATTAGCAGTAGGTAATTAGCGTGCGGATACCTGAAAATTTCAGGTCGGGTCGGGTCAGGTCGGGAATACCAAAATTTTAAAATTTGGGTACCTACCCCCAGGTTCACGGAATCCGACAAAATTACAGGTTCTAATGTTTTCAATTTGCGATTACAGTGAATTCTCGATATATGTCAGCAACGCGGGTCTTGTCAGCGTCGTATATCGTTCAGGAGACATGAGCCGTGTTATGTTTGCACTCCTCGGCGTCCGAGGCCTCTCGAGCTTCGTGACCTTTCACAGGGTACACCCCGCGGTAGTGGGGATAATTCCGCGACGTTTATCGTCCAGGCCTTGGCGACATACATAGAGAAATCACTGTATTGAGAGAATTATTCAACGAAATTGTAAAAACAATGGCTTCAAATTCGAGTGGACGCATTCTTGTTATTCTCATAAAGTAATGTGAAATTTGTGTTGCTCCGCAAACCCAGTGTTAAAACAAACACCTGGCCAGAGGGAAGTTCGTCAAGGCTCTCAAAGCACAGTGCGAACGTTGCACCGGGTGTGTAGAGCTAGAGGAGGTGTGTACGTAGAGGAAACTAGTCTCAGAACTTTCTGAACGTACCGTATGTAAACGATCTATTACTTGACCAAGACGTTACCGATGTTCCACATTACGTGCTGTTCCGTCTCACTCGCGTTTACCGTACGTTTCCGTGGAACGCGGGGTTGCACAACAGAGGGATTATTAAAAGCACAACTACCGGTGTTACACGGTGGTTATCCGGTACTAGATCGAAACACCGATGTTGTCCCGTCGCTACCGACGCGACGCGACACTAACAACCGAGTAGAGAGCGTCGTTCAGTTGCTTCTGAAAGTTACCTATAAGACGTCTGTCCGTTCCAGCAGGTCCCCCGCTTGCCGCATGAGAGGTCGGGGATTACATTTGGCAATGCGAAACGCGAGGAGGCGCTTTTCTCGGCTAGATGGGGAACACCGGGAACATGCGTGACTCGTAATGACGCAAAGTACCGTTTTGACCAGGGGAAAGCTGATCGGCGGAGAATCGTAAGAAGTTTACCGGAAACCGGCCGCCGCCGAACTTGTACTTTGGAGAGCGCGGCGTCGTTATTCGCCGTGGCCGTCGGCTTCGCACCGGTTGGGCCTTTACATAATGCGTAATTAACGGTTATGCTGGATGTGCGGCGCGTGTTGTAACGCGTTGCAAGCGTGTGCACACGCGGTTGCGTTACCGTTCCGCGATCTCCGAGCAAACTGTTTGCTCGGCCGTGTGACGCCGCATGATCGCCGCTTCGAACAGCGAAATCGAGACTTTGAATAATCGCCGTCTGGCAAGAAAAACAAAAAAGAAGAAGAAACGTACACGGGTAAACCAACGGCGAGCCACGTCGATGGGGAGACCGACGGGAACTGTGCGTTGCGTTCGTTCTGCTGGCTTGCACAATTTCAATTATCTTCGCCGCGATGGTAGGTCGCGTTTCTTCACAATCAATGGTCATGAGAACCAGCGACACAGATTCGGAAAATATATTTCTAACGCGTTTGATGGCTGTACATTCCCCCGCAAAAGTGTACGGTAATGTCTCGGTGTATGCGAGAAAGATGCGCACGATACTTGCGAACAATTTATCCCCGCTACTTTTAGATCTACAGGGTGTACCATGTAACACTTTTCGCGATTTTTCAGGTACTTGCGATAACCTGACAAACAAATACTTTCCACAAAAGTTGATCAGTTTTCGATTGGCTATACATTGCAATAAAAATAGGTCGACAAAAAATCTTTTTTCAGTATTCTCAAGGTCACCTTCATTTTTTTAAATGACGATTTAAATGATTTTTTGAATGATTTTCATTTCTTTGCCTTCAAGGTCATCCGAAGATCCGGGTTATAATACTGTTAAGTCAAAAATACAGAGTGACCTTTAAAAAAATGAAGGTGACCTTGACAATACTAAGAAATAATTTTTTTCGAACTCTTTTTTTTTTATTGCAATGTATAGCCAATCGAAAACTGATTAACTTCCGTTTAAAATATTTGTTTGTCAGGTTATCGCAAGTACTTGAAAAATCGTGAAAAGTGCTATGTGGGACACCCTGTATACTATGGCAATTTTTTCTTTTCGTTTTTGATTATTCGTTTGTGAAAGTTTTGCCAACGTATTCGTGATATTTTTTGTTTAAAACGAGACTAAACATGAAATAGTTTGGAGCATAATCGCTGGTTTCGTTGAAGATTTTTAGTGTAACCTCGATTGTCGATTTCTTTGATTATCGATTATCGATATAGTTATTCTACAAATCAATAATACTAAGATAGTATTACGGCATAAAACGTTAGCGCTATTTCAAGAAATATAGATACAAAGAGTTTGCTGAGAATCAATTGTATATTTTTTATATTTTCGCTAAATAACAAAAAATAGCATTTAAAATATAATCAAAGAAGAATTAAAAAGAATTTTCAACCATTTGCTATGAAATCATTGGAGTTTAAATAAATAGTAATCAATGCTGTTTAGTAAAACGAAGAATTAAAAAAAAAAGATTATTTATAATTATGAAGTATGCAGACTTTTGGAACGGACTGTAAACGTCTTGTTATGGAATACAGGCTAGCACGAGGACATTACACTATAATATCTCCTCGCGAATTACGAAATATGGAAATTAATTTGGTGATAATAGTTGTATCGAAAATTGCTATCACTGTAAATGATGTTGTCATGATTCTGGTATGAAAATTGTATTAAGATTTAGCAAAATCGTCTATTGTATTTTGATTTATATGTTTGTACATTTAGTTACAATCTAACGATCGCATAAACTTCACGCTCTACAAATTGCTATTATAAATTAAAATGTCTTTTCACCTTATAATAATTTCGAGGAAGTATCATTTGTAAATAACAGTTTTTATTGGCTTAGCGTCATACATACCATCTTTACGAAACACGTGGTCTTAGAAAATTAGCATGCTGGCCTCATCACGTTAAAATATATGATAAACGCTTGTTATTTGAGAAATTTGTTGCTTACCACTCGAGCACATATATTTACACGATACCATCTGCGTTTTACTAAAATTTAATTTTTATTTGATTTCGTTTGCATACGTTTTCGTTGATGGTACCATCGCGTGCAATTTTAACGAGATAACATACAAATACAGAACGCTAATTGATGCAAGCTAAGCGTGCAAGACTTAATCTTGATTGTAACAACGCTTGTATAAATTACATGTTTTATTCTATAATTATTAGAAGCATCACGTTCGCGCATTGTGATCACATATGGTCATCCATCATGTCGTCATTTCGATTTTCATCGACCGGTGTGTCGACACCGATGAAAATAAAATTCTGCGGGAATTCTTGGTCGATGCAGAATTTTTCTCCATAAAAATATTTACGTAAAGTCCCCGCGGTCTATGAGTGATTTATTACGTTTGTTGTTTAAACAAACGCCGGAAGTGGCCGGCGTTTCATGAATTTCGCTGCTGCCCTGAACGTGTTGACATAGTTCTACAGATAAATCCCAAGTGAACAGCCAATTTCTCTTTGCATAACACGGAATAGCGATTGCAGCGGACATTCAATGTAAATGCATTGGAATTTGAGCGACGATGAATGTTAATGTTTGAAATTAATCGTAACTTTTCGAACGACCGCTCACGGGAAACAATTTTCCAGAGAATGTTGATCTTCGTCGACGAATTTATTAAAAATACGATTCTCCATCATTGACGATCACAGCGAGCGGTCAAATGATTATTTTACTCCGATAAAAACTCGCACTACTTGAGCTGGTGAAACAAAATTTGTCTCTGGAATTTTTTTTCTATCTGCAAAAGTAACAAAGTTATGGTCCGGGCACAGTTACTGGATCCTATAATAATTGATTAACAAATCTATTCTTCTAAGGTGTAGTATTTTATTTTCTAATTGGACACGAACTTTTGCAGTCGTTTAACTCTTCGCACTCGAGTGGTGACTCTGAAGAGCCACTAAAGATTGTTGTGGCATTATTTCAAAGGAATTAGAAAAAATATTTGTCACATTACCAAATTTGTATTTAATAGATTACAAAACGTTTAAATGTTATATGTGGAAATCGGATCAGTTTCGGATGAATAAAATGAAAATGTTCTAAGACGGAAGAAAAATTTAGTTTTAGATTTAAGACAGCGCCGAGTGCAAAGGGTTAACACTCGACTATAAACGAAACAGCTTCGGAGCATTTGTTTGCGAGGAGGTTATTCCGTACCTGAAGGATTCGGAGGAAGATTGCTATACAGGCCGAGTGAAAATGTAACAAGCTAAGCCCGATCGAAAATAGCATCGAGCTACTTGTAAGTACCCGCAACGGGGAAGTTAGGTCGTTTCGGCCAGCAATAAAATAGCTCGTCGATACGATCGGTCCGCCATTCTATATAAGGCGAACCACGTGGCCTTCCGTATGTTTCGAGAGACCCGACTTTTCATAGTTTTCCCCCTTTTTTTCTGTTCCAGAGGCTTCAGCGTCAGCGTTTGCAGTCGACAGCACATTTTCAAGCCGGTGTCCGTGCAGGCTATGTGGTAAGTCAAGTTTTTCAACAAACATTTGCGACGGGAGGAAGTTGAACGCGCGTGAATCGAAGCCATCTTGAATATCCAACTTTCTTTTCATGGGTTTTGAATACTTGTTCATGAGAAGAGGCACCTCGTTCATTGTACTGGGTCGCAGTAATACGAATTTCATTTTATACTTTTCAAAGGTGAAACGCGAAAGAATAATTACAATCGTTGATCCCCTTCGTATATTATAATCAGACTGCGGACCTTTATGCAAAATAAAAAATATTTGCATCGATTACAAGACACAAGTGCGAAACAAAAATTTCTTTACTCTTTTAATTATTTTATTGAGCCAAAACCAATACGCTGGTGCCTTTGAATCTTTTTAATATGTCCACTGCTTTAAATTGTGTTTACCCATTTTTGTTATAAATGCATAAAATCCGCAGTCTAATTATAATTCTCTGAATCGTAGACAATCACGGAAAATATACATAGAGCACTGATGTTTGTCATTTTGTGACTCACGGGGTATACCCCGCGGCAGTGTGGATAACTCCGCGACGTTTACCATCCAGGCCCTGGCGACATATATAGAGAAAACATTGTATTATTGTTGACATGGACTTTTCTACCTTCTAGCTCTGTTGCATCTACTTTAATTTATTTCTCCTGTTCTGTTCAATAGAAAATTCTGAAAAAATTGAACAATATCATACCTAATAGCAGACATAATTGTGAATTTTTTCAGAATTTTCGCTCCCAAATTGAACATTCAAACAAATGCAAAAGCTCAAGTCCAGTCGAATGTACACATCGATCTTATCACACTGGTCTCTCAGGCCCCTGGCGAGGCATACTCTGCGGTAGTGGGGATAACTCCGCGACGTTCATCATCCAGGCCTCGGCGACATATATAGAAAAATCACTGTAATCACCGTCCAGCAAACACGTTTAACGCAAGTCGGTGCACAGGTTTTCGAAACGAACAGGACAGAATGGGCACAAATTATACGGACGTTCGTTTCATTAGACCGGAGAAATTCATGTACACCTATCATTCCCTAAGTAATCGATTCAATTGAGTAGGAACGATCGTTGCCGTATGCCTAATAACCGTGACTAATAAGTAACGTCGTGTAATTGCAACGGATCGTCCGAGACGACACCCACGGAAGACGTACAGGGTCAGCCGACATCGTACGAAAGGGTTCATCCCACGTGCGCTGTCGTTCGCGAGAATTAGGACACTTAGGGAACTGAAGCAGATGCGAAAAATTGCTACAAAACTATGAAACTTCAAAAATATATCTCTGTCCTTTGACTCTGAAATTGCCCTTTTGGTATGATATATTTCACACATGATATCTAACACTAACTACACTAACAATCCCGGTTTATTTCGTTCGAAATTAACTTACTCAATTGTCGACAATTAATGTTGCTTTTACTCACTCATTCAATAATCCTTTTTCAGTGAGTAAACACTAAAATGATCGAATCAATTCTTGTATTCGAAACTGCATTACGATAGGAACCGTGCAAAATTTAAATAAAATCAATTTCGTCATTCTTATAGACTGCGAATTTTTCGCGTTTAAGATGAAAATAGTTGGACAAATAAAATACCATATTGTAACTACATTAAAAGATCTTTAAAATAGTGTTACATTCTCTTGAATGTGTCGAAAGTGTTAACAGAAGAAATATATTTTGATTTAACTTGAAGCTTTTGGCAAGGATTTAATTATAAAACGCCAGATTTGTATGTACTATAACAATAAGCAACACACGTTGTACTTCATTACAATGAGAAGAAGAATACGTTCGTCTATAGATGTACTCGCTAAACCTGTCGACAAAATTAAGAAAATGTTTATTTTGCGTGAAGATCCGCAGTCTTCTTATAAAGCTGTGTCCACATTGAACCTTTTGGCAGCAACACTCGATGTTGCTTCAGTGTGGGCACAGCTTAAAGCCAGTACATTTTAATGGGTTTTAGAGTCAGTGTCGCCAGATCAAGACTTGTTTCCCCACTCTAATTTCCCCTTCTACCGCGCTATTCCCGACGTTGTCGGGTCACGTGAGGCGTCCGCCTCTGTCGCGCATGCTCCAGTACTGGCAGAGAGGGGGTAACTGTTTCCCCTCGATTCGTGCTCCCTCCCCTCGTCTGGCAACACTGTTCAGACCTCGGTAGATTCAGTGTGATTGAAGTCGACTTTTGGCCGGTCTCAATTGTCGCATGGGATGCAGCGTGAAAATAAAAAGAGAAAGAAAAATGTGGTCGAATCGGCGTCGCACGATGCTATCGATGCGGAAGAGGTTGAGCAGAATGAAAGGAAAAATGAAGCGTGGGCCGTGGCTTAATTGGTCGGCATCGCAATTGTCTCATGCGCGGTCGGACGGTGAAGAACTTTCTTGTCTGCCCAACCTCTTCCGCTCGCGGATTTTTCAGCGCGGGTGAAAACACGTCCTGCTCTACCCACACGAATCGCCTGCCGGTAATTATGTTCGATGATCTCTTTTGTTCCTCCCTGCGCTTCGCGGCGAGACGCGAAATCCATTTCGGAGTTGCTCTTCTGCCCCGACGTGTTTACAGTGGGCCGTTTCCATGAAGTAGGTGGAATTCATTCAAAAATGTTCGCCTATAATACTGTACAGTGTTAGTATAGTATTGTAACCCTTTTGGTACAGTCAGGTAAACCAAAATTTTGACAATTGAGACGAATTCGAAATTTAGCTGCAGCAACAAATAATCAGAATAGTGCAGCCTAGTGAAAATAATTTGCATCGATAAAGTTGAATGCTAAGTTGTAAAAAAAAAAAACAACGAAGTTTGCGACTAGCGAGATTGAAATTAATATTTGATTGGTTCACTTATCGTTTCAGCTACTGTAGCATTATCTATTGCGACGGTACTTTCACCGACAAAACTTGCGAAACAAAACGATTTAATGAGTACCATATCTGCTAATTACGTTCATACATAATCCACGTAAATGGTTTTCTACAGTTTTCGCTCCGTTCATGCGAAGCTTAAAATATATATATTTCTGAAACCTGAATTAAACGGTTTCCTCCGTGAATAATAAAATAATATAATGACATTGTATATAATCACCCGGTTTAATTACACGTTGTCTCTTAATGTTAGTCCACGGATGCATTCATTCGGGCGACTTTACACTTTCCGTAACGATGCAAAGCATATGGACACTTACAACAACTCCTATTAATATTAATCCTAAGACACAATAACTTTTTCCAAACTGGACCAAATGTAAAAGAAATTTTTGCAAAAAATTGCAATTAAGCGCAGCTGTACTGTATAGTCATAACAGCCAATTGAGAGTTTAAATATGATTTTGGCGAAATTAAATTTTCAAAATTAGTAGCAGGAATATCTGAAGAACTAAACCAATACTGAACCAATTTAAATAAAGCTTTGCAGTAACATTCTTAAGACCTAATCTTTGACGAAGCGGTCAAAGTTCTAGTTTTCTAGTTTAACGTAAAAGTGGAATTGTTTTACATAAAACTCCACAAAGATATATCTAACAACACGAACAGAGTTCTGCAGAAATCTTCTTACACAAGGCTTTGGGAAAATGGCTGCCACGTGTTTCCGATTGAAGATGTTTAGTCGAATTTTTCAGGAAATGCTGCTTAAATATGATACGCACATATTGATTTTTCTTTTCTTTAAATAAACACAATTTTATAGATGAGAAAACTTGTTAAATTTCTTTTGAACCGTTTAAACGTGTGGCAACCCGTTGGCCGGTCACTGTGTACGATTTTCCGAATTTCCACGTCGTTATTGCGCACAGCTTTGAAAATTCTTGACTGAAATCGCGAATCGGGTTTCCTACGACGAGAGGCAGCGGCGTTTGTCGCGAAGTGTTTTGCAGTTACCGTCAACGACAACTCGTCTCGAGTGTAAGTGGCCGGTCCGGTGGGATTGGTGGAGACTGATCGATTCTCGCCACGCGCTCGTCGAGATCCATTGTTGTGGAATGCGCGACGAGGATCGTTACAGCACCGAAAACTCCGTCGGTCTATCGTCGTTGACGTTGTCATCCTATTTTTGGAGAAGCCTCGGTGGACTCGGCCGTCAATGTGGTGGTGGGGTTGCTCGCGACCATGGACCATCGCCCGCGCCATTTATGGGCGCGTCGCGACGCATGGTCACTTTGCCGAATTCTACTATGCGACCCTGAAAAATTATAGGGCTCACTGCCACCATGAACCCTCCAAAAACTTTGCTAAATCTTACATATTCACACACCCCCCCCCCCCACAAAATAAATACAAAATTAATATAAAATTGGGTAAAATCGAAGCAATCTGTACAATAAAATTGATACATCTCTGATGTTAATAATTTCTCTATTCCTCTTACATTTCACAAGAAAATTTAGTTATCACTGCAGACATGAATTTTTAATTGGTAAGCCACTTTGTGGGTCATTTCGAGCGGTATAATGCATCAAAATTTTATAATAAGCCATTAACGGGTCTCCAAAACTGGATCAGTGAAATATAAGGTAGTGAAAGTTTCAGAAGAATTTAGGAATACATTGTTTTCAATTTATCGAAGCTATTGAGGAAAGAAATGAACTTTAATGTATATTTTGTGTCCTGCAAATGATGCAGACAATTTTTATTTAATGATAAATGCATTCAGAAAATTATATAGACTCTTTTACGATCAATTTTTCCACACTCACCTGAGAAATAACTTTCTGCCAGCGGCAATAAAACTATTTTTTTTTTCTAATTTTCTAATCGAAAACATTTAAGTCGAAAAATTTTGGTTAGAATCATGGTGGTCGCTGGGTGGCGGAGAGAAAACCACGAAAATTCATTCGCCACGATTCAACTTTTTAGAAACGCCACGATTCGAGGCACCGCAAACGAACCTAGAATTTTTCAAAAATCCGCAAGACGTGTCCGACACGCCGAACGCGAAACGAATTCTTATTGGCTGTCGGTGTGACGTTTGTCCATGACAACAATTAAAGATCATTTACGCGATGACCTGTCGAGCTGAAAGGCAGGTGGCTGCGCCGAGATGTATTTTACGTTCTCCGGTCACTTTCACTACTGTCGCTTGAACGTCGATTCGTAATGCTATCCGCGCGTTAGGTAACCGATGAATAATGAAGCGACAGCACGGAAAGAAAGTGGTACTTCGACAGGAAATTTCGAATTTCGTGAGTTTCTGTAAACCGGATGCAGATCTCTACATGGAGGAACAGGTTAGTCGCGATGAAGCATTTACGATACTGTGCGTTTCATTTAGAAATTCTTGTCTTCTAACCCTCGGACGACCGACAATTCTTAATAGTACAATTGACGGTGTTTAGGACGATTCGCTGATTTATTTACCAATTTTTTAAGACATTTTTGAATAACTTCCTGCAGACGCGTTAATTCTTCTGTTGTTCCTAATGCCGCAGTTCGGTCAATTAATTCGCTGGAAATTGAGTAATTCAATGAAGATTTCGACACTCTGAGTCAAAATTGCCTGAGAATTGCCTGATAAGGGGGTCGAATGTGACCCCAAACCAGGTTTCCTCGTAACATTCGATAGGGCACCCGAAAAAAACCTCCGGTGGTAAGTTTCAAGTCGGTACCCCTACCGCAAAGGTAGTTATAAGGTGAACGCGGCTTAATTTGCTCTATTTCTTCTGTTCTGCGCAACCAAAAATTACGAAAAAATTCATGAACATTCTGCCCATTAGCACGCATAACCGTGCATTTTTTCGAAATTTTTGACTGCGATATCGATTTCTAAAAAATTCCGGAAACTTAAGAGCCAAGACCCCGTAGATTCGCGATAAAGTAGAGTGACCACGTTACCGACAAAAATAGGCGAAAAATGGGTTTACGTGCAACACAACTTTTCGTCCTTATATGAGAATATTTTTCGCCGGAAAATGGCTCGTTCGAAAGGGGAAGGTTCAATCTAGCGCGCGCTGGTCATCAGCTGACGAGATTGTGCAGATATTTGGTAATATAAGCGTTAGAAGTAGGCCAAAAATTGACGATGTGCGTGCCGTGGAACACAAGCACTTTTATGCCATTGGACGAGTTATATTACTATAATTATTATAGTAATAGTGAAATTTTTCTCTTGGTAAAACTTCAGCTCCTCTTCTCTCCGACGGTGACTGTCTTTAATCTCATTGCTAGTGCGGTTTTTGTTCATGTCGCCAGCACAAAAGCTATCGGGTTTGCCGGTTTCCAGGTCGTCGGCAACAGGTTTGGGTGTGGTTTTGTGCTGTGGCAAATAAGTATTCCTCTTTCTTGACCGCGGCGGAACGATCCAACATCTCCGATTAGGATCGATTCGAGACGTCGCGTCGCGTCGCCTTTGGTTCTGATTACGCAACGTTAAACTTCCTCGTCTTTTATCCGGGCGAACTTGTTAACGCGCAGCTAAACGTGTCTCAATAGGAGCAGGAAGAGCTCTCCCGGATTAACGGGGAATCAATGAACCTTCGCGGGCCCCGAACCGGTTTCCAACCGGATGACGAACACATCGGCACAAAGTGACACCTCGCCGCGATGATAAGACCATCGATACTCGATACGACGCGTTCCCGATCGTTGCTCAGATTCCCGGGACGATTTTTATTGGTCGTTCACCGGCCCGGACACGCGAACACCATCGCCAATTATCAGTTCAGTGACCATTAACCGGCAGCGTTTCGCCAGAGACGTTTTATTAGACGTCATTGGCTCGTTATCTCTCTCTCCCTCTTTCTCTTTCTCTCTCTTTCTGTCTCTCTGCATAGGTCTACACGGGTTTCGTCTCCCGTTTTCACTTTTTCACAGAGAAATCGCAGTGTCCCCCGACCGCCACGCCAAAGCGATTTCGCGATCCGAGCAAAAAATCTACTGGGCGCTTTCCCATTAAAAGAAAAGTTGCAAATAAATTTCAGGCTACGACTTCCTAGTTGATAGCAAGACCGCGCCGGTGTCACTGAACGGCGAGCATAACTCGTGCGCGCTGCTTACCATTTTGTTCAGCGACGACCATACATTACTGGCCTTGGTGCACGTGAAATCCAAGTCGAGCTAAATTCAAATTAACGAGCGAATTTCTCTTTCTTTTTGACGAAAGACCGGCGGACTTTTAGCATCCTTTTTTTTTTTTTGTAAAACAAAAGTATAAGAGCTGGTGCAATTTAAAGTAGTACAAAGATTCAAAGAATTTAACACTAGGTTTACGGGACCCGTCAATATCATGGGCAATATTATTTTTAATTTAAAATTATTAAGATTCTAAGGATGCATACATGAGAAATTATTTAGCAAATTTATTTATTTGCGTATATATTATTTGAAAAATATTGCTAAAAATGGGGGTAGCACGTTCTTGTTATATCTATAAAGTAATGCAAAATAGTCACTTTTAGTGCTCCGTAAACCTAGTAACCCTTAAGAACCCTAATGCATTATTTCCAACTTGCTTTATGAAGATTATTTAAAGCGGAAAGAATCTTTATTTTGCATAAAGATCCGCGGTCTACACCATAGGTATTGGGTACATTCTTTGAAAAAGTTTACCCTTTTGAATGTGGATACAATGACCTGAATTTTTGTCAGAAGTTAGAACAATTAGTTTAATAGATGAAAAAGAAATTTTCGGAGGCTGTATTGAAAATTTACAAAATGATAGAAGCTTAAAAATGGAATAGAAGATAGAAGAACTATTATTTAACATACAGTGAAAATTTCAGGTTGATCGAATCAGTACTTTTTTTCTCTTAAACTCGTCAACCAACTGTGGAAGAGTCGTTTCGAGAAAAAGAAAACGTATAAAGTTTTCAGTGTCCGCATAATAACTTTTGTCTCCGTATGCTGCTATTAAGTAAATTAAACTAACTATCAAAAAATAGGATTATTTTCATTATTTTTCAAGTTTTGTATAATTAAAGTCTGCTCAAGACAATTCCAATGAATAGAAACGGTCATGCATTATTTATTTTCTGCGTTAAGGGCTGTTTTGTGATCATAGAAATAGGTATGCAATGCTAATCTATCCCCTATGCAGACAAATTCATAGATAATTTTCAAGAGACTGTTAATTGAAAAGGTGAAGAGTAAGAATGTATTCTATAAATTTGTTTTACCAAACATCGTCAATTTCTATGAATTTCTACGAAGAATGAAATGACTAATTGTAGATCATTCGTTGAGAAGCATGCTAAGAGAAATTGTTTTGAACCAATGAAGTGGTTGAAAAATGAAAAATACTTTCGCTTGAACTCCTTTCTGTGAAACGGCCGGTTCAAATGCACCAAGTTAATAGTTACGTACAAGTTGTATGTCAATTTCTAGACGGAGTATACTTTCCATTAAATTAAAACTGTTATCTTTTATAGTACACCGCGGGTAGAAAATCGTAGAACGTTTGCTGTGCCAACTTTCTATAGCTCGAAGTGAGATTTTTGGGAGAATGAGGAAAGATCTGGAAATTCGATTTTTTATTAGGTCACCTCTAAAGTTGTTGAATTTTTTCCACATGGAATATTATTTAAACTTGTAGACAAATCCATGTAAGTTGAGTTTTAAATTCTAAATAATTAGAGGCATACACATTCCTATAATAATGATAAGTTTTACTATAAATATAAATTTACATTTTTCACTAATAATTTTAATGTAGTGACACTAATATATTCACACTTTTGCAGTCCTCTAATCTTATGACTAAAATCACATCTACTCATTTTTGTCATGTATGCATTAAATCCGCAACATAGCTAATTACTAGACTGGATCTTTATGCAAAATAAAATGTTTATATACCCAATTGCAAATCTGTAGGAGCTAAGTAAAAATTTGTTTTGCTCATTAATAATTTTTATATGTTAAAAATGGTGTGTACCAACATTGTTAAACTTTTTAAATCTTTTTACTATTTTGAATTACATCTACTCATTGTTGTTATAAATGCATAAAATCTGCAGTCTACTAATCACAGTAGCTGAACCAATTTTTATAAACTACTTGGAAACTACGTACTACGAGTTACAAATAATCGAGACAGGTTAAAAATTGATTTTTCCTCCATAAATCGGGAAATTCCCCGTCACTGTGATAATTTCTGCACGCTGCAGAGCAGGCCAATCAGCGTGATTCCCGAAGAAATCGTTTTTATCGAACCTTGATCAGTGGGAGTGAACCAGCAACGGTTTTCTAAACTGGTTCCGCCTATCAAGCCGACAGGCGTCGATGTATAGCAGGTTGCATCTCGTCGAATTCTCAGACCATTGCACGGCCTGGTCTGTGATTATGGCAACCGATGATAGCCGGGATGGATTTTCGTTGGTCGACGCCCATCGACCTCGTGTTCGAGGCTAACGAGTTCCTTCTTCTACTGCAGAGCAAACTTCATTGAGCCCGCGACACTTATAGAATCCTACTGATCAATGCTAATAATTCATTATAATTAAGATTAAACAAATTTGACACCACATTGTACAGTGGATTTCGTGCGTCTCATCTTTTTGAACGGTATACCGCCACTATAGTGGCTTCCATTTTGTTACGTTTTGCAAATTCTTGGCGAGAAAATCCATGAAAAAGTTTACATATTTCGCGAATTGAACAAGCACATGTGTTCCGAATTATGTCGCGTTTGGTCTCGTTAAAATGGAAAATAAATTGATAAAGAAAAAATTAAAGACAAAGTAGTTTTGTCAGAAATTGTTCATAAGCACGGTGCGCCATTCTCATATTTCGAAACGTTACTACATATACTTAAATTCGTTATGGTTCAGCCTGCTGCACGACAGCACTTTGTTTACTCCGTGGGTAGGTATTCTTAGTCTGCAAAACATACAGCAATTATTTATTTGTTATTTCAAGTTTTGTTGCAGTTGATCGCCTTTTTCTTATTTTAGGAACTGTCGCGCGCACCTTCGCATCCGTTGCGCATAAAAGTAAATCTCATTTTTAACGTCCTGGCAGGAATAATGGCACCGAACGCCACAAAGGCTACGCTCAATTCATGCCAGCGCCATTCTTTCCCTCGGCTTATTCATTGTTGCTTTTTCGTCGAGACGTTGCTGATTTCAATGAGAAACAGACTCAGACGCAAAAGAAACAATTCCGTTTACTCTCTACAAGATATACAGGATATTTAAAAAATGTTGCAACTCCTTGAAGGGGGCGATTCCAGCGGTGATTTGCAATCATTTTTTCCTTTGCGAAAATCTTCTCCGCGGCTTCGTTAAGGAGTTATTAACGAAAAACGCGGACCAATCGGAGCGCGGCTACGACGAACGTTGGCGCTGGCATTGGCCGAGCCGCAAGCCGGTCCGGCAAAACGGTGTTCCGATTGGTCCGCGTTTTTCGTTAATAACTCCTAAACGATGCCACGGAGAACATTTTCGCAAAGAAAAAAGTTCTTCTAAATGATGTCAGGAATCATCACTTTCGAGGAAGTACAATACTGAAAAAGATAATTTTTCTTCAACCCTTAAGGGGGCCGGCAGGCATTTGGCCTTGACTGTCACGCTATGTTACGCTGTGCCTTTTTTTCTAGACATTTTACGTCTTAAATAAGTAAGTAATCAATTAAAAATGTATACCACCGTGTTTGTACATGTCTTTGCTACGTCTGTATAGAGCCTTTTTTTCGATACGAACACTAAATCTCTCGAAATTAAGAGAATCTCTCAGCGGCAGCCATCTTGTGACGTCATACTTGCTTCAGAATTCGAATTTTCTGGCGAATATTACAAATTACTCCACGATGAGGTAGAAATTCGCAATTTGGGCTCTATACAGACGTAGATTGGACTTTTAGGAAACAAAATTAACCACTTCTAAATTGCTCATTGCAATATTGAAGCGGTAGTTTGAAAAGGTTTTGACCCTTGCATACGTATACGGATTTCAAACCATGCCGGCCCCCTTAACACTAGGTTTACGGAGCACTAAAAGTGACTATTTTGCGTTACTGTGTAAAAATAACAAGAACCTGCTACCCACATTTTTAGCAATATTTTTACAATAATGTATACAAAAAGTATGCATCGTTGGAATCTTAATAATTTTAAATTAAGAATATTAGAACCCGCCATTGTGACGGGTTCTGTGAATCTAGTGTTAATAACTAATTTAAAATTCCGAGAAAAATATCCTAAATAAAGCTAGTTCGTAGCTTCATTTTTGCTTTTATTTCATATAAATATTTTTAATATTAATAAGTGAAAAAAGGAGAATTTTAGTCTTTCGACACCCAAATTACCGTTAAACGGAGGTGTAGAAATCTGAAAGTTTACAGAACAGTGTTACAGGTAAAGAACATTATTTAGTAGTAGGAGAAAAATGAAAATTACCATGGACTCTTTGGTCGCGACAAAATCGGAACAGTTTTCGGCGCGAAACGAGATTGGAGAAAAATGTGGAGCGCATTTGCGCGGTCGTTAACACAGTGTCCTGGTCAGCGGCGACCCTAAGCAGCGACAAACGGGTGTCGGTGAGATCGTTATCAACGGTAGTTAATGCTTCGACCAGACGCTGTTGATGTCACTAGTTGTTCCCGCCGCGGTCTCGCGCATGCTAAAAGTGTAATCGTTTCCATTCCTTTCACTGTTGTGACTACAACGTAGAACGTGTTCGAGGATTCAAGGAATTGTACACGCACCTCCGTTCTGCTTCGAAGAATAACCACTGGCAAGATGTGCTGCCGCGATCTACAATAGCTACGTGGTTAGATCATTACGCTGGACGATTCAAGAAAATCTATGCCCTCAACCGTTCTATTCGCGGACTTTGATCTTTTCGATTTTTGAATTTCGATTGTACTTCGCAAAAGCACAGTCTCGAGAATATTTACTGCGAGTTTCGAGTTAATCGGAGCAGAATTGACAAAGCTGTCGTCAGCGTTTCACACGCTTGCTATCGACCATAACACGCGTGGCGACCATAATCTTGTATTTTACGTAAAGAAAATTCATTTTATGCGTGTCGTTGGTATCCGAAATTATAAATTTTATATTTTGTTGAAGACGCGTATTCAGGGTTGGGTACATTTGAAATGAAATGTACAGTAATTTAAATACTTTTTCTTAAACGATATAGTAGTTCAAGATTAATTTGTTTCTTGGTTTTACATACAAGAATGTTTGAAAATGTCTGTTTACTGTGTATGAATTGGAATTATTAATTCAATACTTGGTTGAATTATTTTATGCTTTTAAACGCACTCTACGTTGTATAAACATACTTATGGATGTCAAGCCATATGCACAGCCATAATCAAATTCATAATTTTTTTACACATGAATTGTTTAAAGATGCATATTTTTGAGCCCCATAGGAAGACGTAACCGCTTAAAGGAGTATTCGCCTTTCAAGGCACCAAAAATAGGTAATTATCGTGCATTTTCTTTAATTGAAGAATCACTGTGCAACTTGAACCATTTTACTCTGTCTGTATTAACTATTATATGTTATGTATGCAAAATATCGCTTAAAAATGAGGGACAAAGTTATATTATCATTATCCTTTATTGATCCCTACTAATACTACTTAATCTGATAATTAAAAAAAAAACATAAGGACGTAAAGAAGATGCTGTTTAAATCTTTCACAGATTTTTAAACGTTTGGTCTAATAGACAAATTCTAATAGCGAGAATAAAGTTTGTTTTATTCGGGGAAATAAAAATGAAAGATACTTGTAAAAGTATAGTATTTAGATATCTCGAATTTAAAAATTTATTTTAACATATTTCGCTATAGGAATTTATACATTTTGCGTGTCAAGCTTCTACAAATTATACTCTTGTAAAGTAATACATGTATTTATTTAATTGTAAACATAAATACAAAGCAGTCGATATAACAAATTACTTACACAGTTTAAATGTCAGGAAAAGGATAAGCGATAACAATTATAAAGCTTCATCCTTATAAATAACTTTTCACACTACCTAAACAAATATTCATGCTTGAATTTTGTTACACATTTAAAATATTTATAGATAAATGTTGCATGCGCAGTTTGTATATTTTACTCTACTTTCGCAATTTAATTTCATTTTTAATTCGATATAAAAATCGAAGTTATTACAAACGCGACACGATTCGAAAATCGAAACGTAATGAAATTTCGTTAGTGCAAATATTTTCAAGATAATTCAAGATGAATACAGCAGCAGACAGTACTTGACGTGATCAAAAATAGATTTCGAAGAAATTTCGTCATGGGGACAGAGATGAAATCGCAGTTCCATAAAAATGGACATGTAACGGTGTCCGCATTAGTCAGCCCTCTTTTATTCACAAGCAGTCAAACTTTTATCATAGACAGGTAGTAGTCTTAAAAAATACTACAAATTGAAACATCCGTAAAAACATTCTTTTTTCGCCCAAAAATTGTATACACAATCTTTGGTAGCTGTTTTATGAACAAAGAATGAGCAACAAGTTCGGTCGTATGAACGGACACATGCAAAATTTCGGAAGTAACTTATTTTAGCGGTGGCTATGTAAATTAAAAACTGTAAACTCCCTTCGGGAATCCCGATTTTTTCAGGAAATCCGTTTACTTCGGGAATCTCGATTTTTTCGGGACATCCGCTTCCTTTGGGAATCTCAATTTTTTTCAGGAAACCCGTTTCCTTCGGGAACCTCGAAATTTTCGAGAATCTCAATTTTTCGGGAAATGCGTTTCTTTCGGGAATCTCGATTTTTTCGGAAAGTCGTTTCCTTCGGGAATCTCGATTTTTCGGGAAACCCGTTTCTTACGGGAATCTTGAAATTTTCGGGAAATCGTTTCCTTCGGGAATCTCGAAATTTTCGAGAATCTCGATTTTTTCAGCAAATCCGTTTCCTTCGGGTACCTCGAAATTTTCGGGAATCTCGATTTTTTTCGGGAAATCCGTTTCTTACGGGAATCTTGAAATTTTCGGGAAATCGTTTCCTTCGGGAATCTCGATTTTTTCGGGAATCTCGAAATTATCGAGAATCTCGATTTTTTTAGCACAAACCCGTTTCCTTCGGGTACCTCGAAATTTTCGGGAATCTCGATTTTTTTCGGGAAATCCGTTTCTTACGGGAATCTCGTTTTTTTCGGGAAACCCGTTTCCTTCGGGAATCTCGACATTTTCGGGGACCCGACCCGACCCGAGCGACCTCTTCCCGACTCGTCCCGACCATCGAGTTCCCTATATTTTCGGAATCTCGCACACCCCTGGTTACAATATTTCCGCGGAGTGTATATGGGACACGGGACCGTGAAGGTGTTGAAGCGCAAAATGTCCTACCATTTTGCCCGGCACTGTACTCCCCGACGGACCTATAAAACTTCGCCCAGGTCAAGATCTACTTTCTTCTGAAAGGTCATCCTCTCGCCTGGCGTTTCCGGTTCCACTCGCGGGACTGGTTCCACGTGCGCGCGAAACGATGGAAAGCGAAAGAAAAAGAAAAAGGCGACAAAAAAAAAGGCCGGCCCATCAACACTAAATATGGCTGGACTTGCTCGTTTGTCATCGCCCCCACCACTGGCAGCCGGCTGTCCTACGCACGCTATTCTCATTTGCCAGATCCTACGATCGAATCAGAGTATTTGCCAGTCGACGGAACGTGGCCGTGCTAAGAAAAACCCGTTGATCGGTGAATATCAACCGACGCTCGTGCACGCTCGTGCTCATTCCTGAGCAAATATTTGAGCGTACCATCTCGACGGACCACGGTGCGTCGAGCAACACAGGATTTTACATGGCGGCGATGGTGTGTCACAGTGGTTCACGGTTTTTCTGCTTCCTATCCGTTTCTCTTCGATCCTTGAACTTCGATCGGCGCGGAGGCCCGAGATCTAGGCTGCTGTTACCGGAGTGATACGAATCGAGTATTTTCTTGTACGCTTCGGTGATATTCGAGTGTTCTTTGCCAGCAACGTGTAACGCACCTTCGTTTATAAATATTAAGCCTAACGACTGAAAATGTTGCACTACTCGACGCTACAACCACCGAACAGTTTATCTCGCAGTTGTCGGGATTGCGAACATGTTTTTGAGGTCCGGGCACGTTGATTTATTCAGACGTATTTCGTGAAAACATCGCGCATTGTCTCGATAAATAGTTATTTTTAAAAGATGACAGACGCAGAAACCAGTTGATGTTACAGCGTGGTTGGTCTAGTGTTAATAGATTCCATTTAAGAGCTTTCTTCAAAGATATTTTAAGAAGAAACAAATGTTGTTTTATATAATATAACAGTTTGGTAGAAACATCTTTATTACTAGACTGCGGATTTTGCGCATTTGTTGACAGAAATGAATCGGTGAAAAACGACACTGCGATGACATTTATTATTTTTGGCTCATGGAAAATATTAAAAGGAGAAAATCATGTTCACGCAATTTTTACTTTGCAAAATTGACTCGGAAAGTGTTCATGTTGAATATAAATTCGCAGTTTGTTACACGTATTAAAGTTTACATTCGCAGTATTGAACATGGAAGTTTGTTGTAGTTCAAAATATCAATTTAAACCGAATTTTCCAGATGTAACGTAATTAAAAAAAAAAAAATTGTTCAACTCTATCCTTCGTAGGTGTTCTAACGTTTATGGGCGTGGGTGTGTACACGTGTGTAGTAGAGCCTTCGAGTACTCTGAACGTTTCATTATCTCGACATTTGTTTTTCAAGTGAAGTGTCTTCTAATATTATTGCATTAGAATACAGTGAAGTACTCTTGGCAAAAGGTGTTCGATCAAAAGAGTTAACATTGTCGTGATTGCAGAACCCCGTGCATTTACAGTGTGTTAAATTGTGAGAAAATAAAAAAAGAAACGCTACGTTTCAGTAGCATTTAACACATGTTACTTGTAATGTATTAAAAGAGCCCGCAAAGCGACCGAAATCTTGTGTCTTTCAGTTTCTTTAAATCTGTCTATTAAAGTGTGAATTTCAGTAGATAGATTAACATTTTTTCAATTTAATATTTAACGAGATTGAGTTAAATTATTAAATTATTTGTTAACAAGTCTGAGGCTCCACTATGTTTGACTATACATAGCTTTCCATTGAAACTCGAGCAAACGAGGATCGATTTGAATGTGAGAAGTATTAAACGCAAAAGTGAAGACCACTCTCAACAAATTAGTCATGTTTCGAAACAGTCGATTTATCTGAAGTCTGACCAGTGAAGCAACCCTAATCGTGTCTAAATCCTGAAATTAGCTTGAGCTGCCGCCGGCGAGACGTATTCCCTTGCTAGGGCATTCGAAAACCCGTAACGGAAACGAGAGTCGCAAGGCCACGAAGAATCATGGTGACACGTGCTTCGGTGCATGTGACGATCTTCTTTGTCTTGTCAGTGATTTTGTGGATCCTGGAGAACCTTCGAAAGAGGAGCATAGTTTTTACTGGCGTCGCCAGGGCTACTAGGTAAAGTACCATAATCGTGGACAATTTTTCTTCCAACTCTTAGTTGATATCGTTGCATTAGGGTTAGGGTTAGAAAATATAAATAATTTTAATCAAATGATACTTGTTCCAAGAAATACATACGTTGAATCTTTGCAACCCCAATAACTTGTAAATTAAAAAATTCAGAACCCTTAAGTCCGGTGTTAACCCTAAAAATTGTTGTATTTTTATTCAAAATATTTTTTACATTATTAAATTTGTTTGTATTTAATAAATTACTAAACATTACAGTATTGTACTAGTATATTGCACCATTTTCGTATGTACAACATGAAAAAAAGTATATAGAAGGGAAATATTCTAGGTCCGAATAAATGTTTCGTTTTGGAATTAAAGTAGCTTCGAGTGCAAACGGTTAATAATGTATAATTTCCAGTTTTTTTTTTTATTATGAACGGTAATATACGTGAAAGTTTTTCAATTGCAACGACCCCACGGAGTTAATTAAAGGTTAAGGTGTTAAGCGGACGCCTGAAGGATTTGGCAGTGGCGTGGTGACCGGCAAGGGTATCGATAGTATCGGTATCGGTTGAGTGTGTACGCGTTACGTAAAATGTTTAATTATAAATACGCGTCTGTCTACAACCTGCGACCGTTACGCAAAACTCTCCGAGGACTCGTCGACGACTGACAGAGAAAAGAAGGAATACGTATTCCGTCAACGACCTTCCCTCGCCGGTTGAAAATCGAGAAATACATACCCGGGGAGAGAGCCGGTTTTATTCTAATCGCGTCGCAGAAGTGGATGAAAATGATCTATTCGCGATCTAGGGGCATCGGTTAGCGTCCGAAGACAGCGATAAAAATAAACTTGCTCTTAAGCGTACCTGACGGAGGCTAAATATAATTTTACGTTCGACGGATTCAGAGCCGCACTTTTTTCTCGTCGCGTACACGATACGCGTAGGCTTATTAGGAGTTACTATCGCACGTGACAGAGTGAATGAAAAACAAGTTGCTAATTGACAGGATGCCGGTACTCGGAATATTAGGAAATAATCTCGAATTCATTTTATTTTCTTCATTTTTATTTGCAATTTTTTTTTGACGTATGTTACGGTGAAAATCGCTGGAAAATCTCCATGAATATTGGCTTAAAATATAAATTCATGATGGCGGTACTTAGAAAATTAGAAAATAATCTCTATTTCATTTTTATTTTATTTTATTTCCCCCATTTTTATTTGCAATTTTTTTTTCGTATATTACGGTGAAAATCGCTGGAAAATCTCCATGAATATTGGCTTAAAATATAAATTCATAATGCCGGTACTTAGAAAATTAGAAAATAATCTCTATTTCATTTTTATTTTATTTTATTTCCCCCATTTTTATTTGCAATTTTTTTTTTACGTATATTACGGTGAAAATCGCTGGAAAATCTCCATGAATATTGGCTTAAAATATAAATTCATAATGCCGGTACTTAGAAAATTAGAAAATAATCTCTATTTCATTTTTATTTTATTTTATTTCCCCCATTTTTATTTGCATTTTTTTTAGGTACATTACGGTGAAAATCGCTGGAAAATCTCCATGAATATTGGCTTAAAATATAAATTCATAATGCCGGTACTTAGAAAATTAGAAAATAATCTCTATTTCATTTTCATTTTTCATTTTATTTCATTTCCCCAATTTTTATTTGCATTTTTTTTTACGTATATTACGGTGAAAATCGCTGGAAAATCTCCATGAATATGGGCTTAAAATATAAATTCATAAATAACTTCTAATTTCGAGTTGTGATTCATTGCAAATGCAGATAATTGTGGTTAAATAGAAACTGCTGACAGTCTACGATTTTGCAATTGATAGATTGTTTTAATGAATGAAAAGAAGACATTGAGGTTTCGAATTTATGTTACAATCCGATGCATTCCCAATTATTTGTATAAAGTGACGGGTAATGGCCGGCTTTGGTGGTCCGTAAATCTAGCGTTAAAGTCCGCAAATGTCAGAGTCACTGCTCTTTCGGTAAATTTGCAGCCGGCAAAAACCAATGAAAAATTGGATGAGTAATGGTAACTTCGAAGCAGGTCGAACTGCTTGCGCCGTCCTTGGGGAAACATTTTCGCACACCTGCGATGAAAGTTCATCTTTACATTCGTTCGCTAGGTAGATCCTGCAGTCCTGTTTCGTAGGCAGTGTCGCAACGTTTGCGAAACACTCGACCGTTTGATTTAGGGTCGTGCAATCCTAGAAGGCGCTACAATGGGTGAATGTAGCCCAGGCTTCGTTCGTAAGTCGACTTAATTGTTTCACCCCATTAGGTCGAAAACGCTTCTAGCTGTTCCTGCGAAAGGACAAAGTGGTCCCAGAAAGCATTTGAAAACATACTTCCGACTGTGATGATTGAGTGGGTGCTATTTGAACGAGTAAAAAGATTAAAAGAATTTAAGAAGATCCATAAATTATTTCCAATCTTTTAAGATGATTAAGAGAAGAAATAAATGTCTACTTTGCTCCTGTCTCTTGCAACTGATGTAGACAAATTTTATTTTGCATAAACATCCGCAGTCTAATGATAATTTCTAAACTGTGATAATTTCGTCCAAAAAAAAAAAAAAAGAAATGAATCCGATTTAAGTGCATATATTATTTTTAATTTCTGAAAATGCTCAGAGGAAGACAAAACTTTTTTAGTGTTGCATTCTTTATTGTTTTAACAAACAATTTCTATTTTACATAAAACTCCGTACTCTAACTATAGATCTATATAAATCAGAATAGAACAATCTGTAAATCTATAAATCAGAATAGGACTAAATTGTGGATTTTATGCGTTTGTGACAAAAATAAGTAGATTAAATACAAAACAGTGAAAACATTTGAAGTATTTCAAAACACTGGTGGTGTTAACTGACAGATTATTAAGAAAATAAATGAACGTCTACGTAGCTACGTTGCATAAAAATCTGCGATCTATTATTTACGTTATAACGGAAAGAGAGAATTTTATTCCGACCTAAAAGACAGGAATAACATTCATACCTAACAGATTTTGTTTGCACTCTTCGCCGCGAGAAATTGTATGTCAAGGGGTTAATTTGCCGATTAATTAAACGAGATAAAGTCGACTCTACACCTTTTCACTTTGTACGATCATCACGATGATTCATCTACGGCGAACGCGAGAGATGAAAGACGAAAAAGGATGGAAATAATGATTTTCAATGAAACATTCGCGATGATCGTCCGAACTGGAAATACAATCAACTTTTACGACGAATGTATAACATAAATTGAATTCGAACCAATACTTTCTTTGTTGACCTACTTCTCTTTTTCTCTATTTGATTGGCGGCCGATTAGCTCGCGTTTATTAATATACAATTAGGACTGTCATTTTAAAACAAATAACTTGAGCGGTATTTAATTCTCATCCTATACTCGGTAGCACCTGTACGATGTCTCATTTCCTGTGCGACTAAACATTTTAGCGTTGGTTGCACGTGCTGCTGTATATTATGATCAACTGGAAACAAGTAAACTAAAAATTTAAACAAAATTAAAGTAAACTAAATAGTAACTAAATAGTAGGCTAGTTTAAAAAATGTATTTCTTTGCCAACACGTGGAGTATGTCATATTTGGTTAGGATCCACGCGAGCCCAGAAGATTAAACTACTAATTACTATGATAAATTTCTTTACGTTCGACACTGTAGAAGTCTCTACTGGAACTGTCACACGGCAAATCCGACGATGACAGTTACGGATATACAGGGTTTACTTTATATTTGTCGCAAATGCCTAGCCGATAAAAGTCCCAGAATTATCCCCACTGCCGCGGGGTATACCCCGTGAGGGGCCAAGAAGCTCGAGAGATCTCGGTCGCCGAGGATTAAAGAATAGTATCTCCTGGCCGATATATGTCCGTGGCTAGACCCGTGATTCGGACAAGTATCGAGTAAACACTGCACTACTGTTTCTTCGAAACTGAGCGAAACCGCCACTGACACGCAAAGGAAAAAGTTGTTAAACATGTTGAAATATATAACTAGACTGTGGATGTTTATGCAATCTTTCATTTTTGTCGGCAAATTTTAAGACAGTGGAATCACATGAAATCGTATTTTCAGTACCAGCGGTTCCTGTAGTTCCGACATAAATAAAAATCGTACTAAATTCTGTGGAATTTTATAGTGTAGCGTTTATTGAAAATTTTCGGAAGTCATAAATGCACAAAGTTCCGCAGTCTATACATGTCCAAAAAATCATTATGATCGGAGGGCACGTAGCCGTTCTGCAGTTTCACCGTCGAAGGTGGAGTGAAGTTTGCCATAGAAACCCGGCGTTCTGTTGTATTCGTTCGTTCTCGGTTAACAGCCTGTGTACCGATTTTTGTTTCAGGTCGGCCTTGCAGACGTTGCACAAGGTTTCGAGTAAGGCGCGCGAACAGAACTACTTCCTGGGTGGCCTGTCACACGACTGGGTCAGTTACTATGAAGAACGAATCGAGAGCGATCGCTCATGTCTCAACGAGTGGCATGCTATGGACAATCTGGAATCCCGAAGACCACCGTCACCGGACAGCGTACGCACCAAGTGAGTCCTGACCGACGTTCTCGAAAACTTTATTCTTTATCTTATTCTGATGATATTCTGCAAACGACAGCCTTGCACCGACGCGCGTTTGCCACTGGCAACACATGTGCCCAGCGATCGCGAATTCATGTTCTGCATGTTTTCACGTTGAATCGTAACGCAGCGCGCGCGATCCTTAGGAAATCTATCACTTTCCGCTGGACTGCTGATTTTACATATTTATAACAAAAATTAGTACATGTAATTTTCTAAATGAATGTATTACACAGGGTGTTCATTCGAAAACTTTCCAGCCGAATATCTCGAAAAATATGAAAGATATGAAAAAAGTGTGAAACACGAGTCCAAGGATTTCGAGGGGGAAAGAGGGGGGCAGTATAAGTTTTTTATTTGAGTGGCGATTTCAAGGTCGTTTGAAGGTCAACTTTGTTTTTCAAATGGAAACCTATATTTTTTATTGTGTGATCTTATTGCATCTTATTGTACTTCGAACACTTTTGTAATTCGCCAGTGGTTAAACAATCGATTCCCACTTAGATGGATCGGTAGAAGAGGTGTTATCGAGTGACCACCAAGATCACCAGATCTAACTCCATTCGACTTCTTTTTGTGGGGACGCTTAAAAGTCTGTCGTTTATAAAACACAACCAGAAAGCGTCAACGATTTGCGTCGCAGAATTGTACAGGAATGTAGAGCTATTCCAACAGACACCTTCAAAAATGTTCGTTCAGAATTTGAGAATCGTCTGTATTATTGTTTAGAAAACAACGGAGAACATTTTGAAAATTTGTTATAGTTATAAAGAAATTACAAACTTTCTCGCAGTATAACTCGCTCTACTTCTCTTTAAATATCTCCGAAACTAGTGCGCGGATAAAAAAAAGTATCCTACGAAAATTGCTGGCATTCTTACGTGCAATGAGATTCTATAATAAAAAATATAGGTATTTGAAAAAACAAAGTTGACCTTCAAATGACCTTGAGCACGCCACTCAAATCTTTCATACTTTTCGAGATATTCGGCTGTTTTCAAGTGAACACCCTGTAGATTTGAAGATTGCTTAAAATTTAACTGCGATATTTTATTGCAAAGATGGCGGCACACCTTTCGTTCGAAGCTCAATAGATCGACTAGGAAACATCGTGGATCACGTTTTAAACATTCGTTGAAAAGGGGAGGCTTCGATCTTTAAATTTACGATGATTTCAGTCACTAAAAAGAATTTTGAGATGACGTGAAATGAATTTTTCGCTAAAATGAACGACGGATGGCAAAAGTGGCGCTTTAAAATGAGTCCAGTGTTGAAATACTTGTTCGAATCATCGTATAATGATTTCTCCGGGAATAGAAGGAAATGTTACATATTTTATAAATATGCTAATCGCGTGGATGACCCCCTATGTTACTTCTAAATTGCGGATGTTTGCGCAAATGTAGATATTTATGGACTAATCTGCAGAAATCGGAGCCAAAGAAAACGAGAACGTTATTAAATTTTATGAAACATTTCAGTGCACGCCAAGCTTTGGACTCACGATCACAGTGATCGCATCAAATCCGCAATCTAGTCGTTACGATCATTTCTTTTTTCAACCGATGGCTTGTCTATCCACGTGAAGTCCGTAGTTATACATGTTTCCAGAGGGAAACTGGTTCGACTAATTACAAAGTTTCCTGTTCTTCTTAATAAGTTCTGATTGCCTCGTTATCGATAGAACAAGACTGCGGAAGTTTATGCAAATACGCATTTTTGAAAATATATCTGCATCGGTAATTCCTTTTCCTAAATGATATTTCCTCCTGCGAACGAAATATAATAATTTGTTAAATCTTATCGACGAATTGACGGTTATTAGTAGACGGATTTATTATGCACACAATGAGAAAAGGTCTACGTTCATTGCAAGACACAAAAGCTACGTAGACATTTATTCCTTTTTATATTAATTATAATCAGATAAAACTAACACAACTTTGCTCCTAAATTCTTTAAATGTTTTTCTATTTTGTATTTGATCTACTCGCTTGTGCCATAAATGCACAAAATCCGGTCTATTCATTAGTATTATGGATTACAAGAAAACATCGCTAACGATTTTCAATGAACATTAAACAGAAATATTTCAAAATAAATTTGTGCTGTATGGAACATTCTATATTTACATATTTATTTTAAGAACATATCGTTATCCAAGTAAAATATTCAATACCTAAAACGTACGTACAGTTAAAAATAAAATTAACTATTTACTGCTCACCATATACGATCATTTTTTTGTAAGTTCATCTGCAGCATAAATATAAACAAAAACATCCGAAAATATTATATTACACTTGTAAGGATAATACGTATCAAAACATAGTAGCACTTTTTTACTGTTTTACATTACAATTTATACACAGTGAATTATTTTATAAATATTACCAAGTGGCTATACAAAATTGGGTGTGTAGGATCGATCAGCATGATTCGTCAGTCCTCCTACTCGTAAATTCTGCACGAGCAACAAAAAGTAATTGACAACCGTCGTTGACGCAAATTCAGCTTGATGTTTTGCCAAAGTTGACGTTCGATGACACAGTTTCAGCGATTTCGATTGTAGCGTGATCACGACGACGGTGGCGGGCAAAACACTCATTTATTACTCTCCTTCGATTATTTCGAGTTTCTGCGACTGTTCCGCCGTGTGTTGAGAACAGTAGGTAATTCTGCATCCACATGCTGGGTCCGCATACTTTAGCCGGGCTCTAGAACTGGTTGCGAATAGTTGAGATTGCAGAATACATTTTATAGTGAAATTCGATACGAGCTAGCGGGAACAGTTTCCTCGTGGAAGTGGTTTCCTTTCGACGAGATTATCCATATAGCAACGTTTTTTCCTCGGAAATGTCAAGGACGTGTAATGTCAACCACTTTATGCTCCATAAATTATTTCTCCCCGTAACTTGTTTTTCTACGCCCGTTTTCTGTTTCTGCAATAGACATATAAATTCGTTAAATAACGCAAGCAGCTGAGTTCTTGGAATAAATTTTCAAGAATGTAAAAGTTCAAGTAATCAACGAATAGAATTAAAAAAAAAACTGAGTATTTCGATTCCCGATTTTTGGAATTACGATGAATTTCTCTGAGTGATATCTAAACGTTATAAACACGTGCATATGTTTTAGTAACCATTCGAGTACAAATTTCTCGGTGAATCGGTAATGTTTATCCCATGAGAAGAAACTGTGTCCCAATAATGTTGTACTTCCTTGAAAGGGATTCCTGAGATCATTTGAAGCAACTTTTTCCTTTGCGAAAATCTTCTCCGCGGCTTTGTTAAGGAATTATTAACGAAAAACACGGACCAATCAGAACGCGGCTATAGCAGAGGGACCCCGGTTCAGCCAATGCCACCGCTGCGCTCAGCTGTATCCGCGCTCTGATTGGTCCGCGTTTTTCGCTAATAACTCCTTAACAGAACCACGCAGAACATTTTCGCAAAGGAAAAAGTTACTTCAAATTCCGTCAGGAGTCACCCCTTCCGAGGAAATACAACATTTTTGGGACAGCCTGTATATATTTTTTATATACAAATATATATATATGTACATTTTTTTTTTATTTTTCGTAAAGAAAATTCACGTTCTCAAGGGAAAAATGCCGGCTCTCTAAAGGTTAAGAATTCTTCTAAGTGTAAAAGGTTGAACCTTAATGAAATACTTTGGCGAAAAAATGGAAAAAAATTTGAAAGATTGTTAATCGATTTGACCTGTGAATAGCTGATTTATTGCTTCGTGAGAGAACTGTTTTAAACATAAAGAGCTATTTTATAACGTTTTCTAATTGTACATAGTTTTCTTTCGCAGTTACGATGATTACATTATATTTATTTCGCTATTATGTATTTATTCAGTATGTATTTATTCTTATTTCGTTACTTCGGCAGGACGATTAAGTACTTTAGAAATGTTTATAGAGTTTGCGACAGATGCAGAACATTTTTATTGTTAGACTAAAAATTCCGCGCTGCTAAACGAATGCGAAGAATTATCATCTTATGCTGTAAGAAACATTATGTGTTCATTATCGATTCAAGGACCGAGTACATGATTTCTGTTCTGTTCGGAATAGGCCCAGAGAAAGGGACGAGACTGAACGCGTGATCCGGTCGACGTTGAAGGAGATCATGATGTCCGTAGACCTCGACGAAGTGACCTCGAAGTACATTCGAGGTCGTCTCGAGGAAGATCTCGATATGGATCTCGGGGAGTTTAAGCCATTCATCGATGAGGAAATGCTGACCATTCTGGGCCAAATGGACGCGCCGACTGAAATATTCGACCATGTTTATCTAGGAAGCGAGTGGAATGCGAGCAACTTGGAGGAGCTCCAAAAGAATGGGTACGTTCGTATTATCGTCCTCGAATCTCTTACATAAAAATCTATAATTATTGGCTTGTTACGTATGAAATGTCCAAATTTATAATGCCAATCGCACGAACCGTTTATGTCAAGAAATACTCTTACGTGTCTGCACAAGTTGCTTATCTGTCAAATTGATTAACTCCTTAAAATAAAATGCAGAGAAAATTAACGAAATAGCATACGTTAATTTACAACAGTAAACCAAATTCGTTTTGGTCACACCATTAGACGAGGCGCTCAAAGAAAGCCCTGTGTGCAAAGTATTAAATCAGTACCCCTACCTTAGGGGTAGTTATAGGGTGAACACGCTTTTAGCGAATTATGCTCTGTGTCTTCTGTTCTGCTGAACCAAAAATTCCAAAAAAATTAATGAACATATGAGGCGTTTTCTTCGAGGTCCCTATCGTCACCACTATACAGTGAATTCTCGATATATGTCAACATCGCGGGTCTTGCCAGCGTCGTGTATCGTTCAGGAAACAGAGCCGTGTTATGTATAACCCACGGTAGTGGGGATAATTCCGCGACGTTTATCATCCAGGCCTTGGCGACATATATATAGAGAAATCACTGTGCTTCCAATTTAATTTAAGCCTTTCCATTCTGGAATTCACTTGAAGTAATTCTATGTTTTGTACGATTTAGGGTTAGGCATATCCTGAACGTAACCCGGGAGATCGACAACTTTTTCCCGGGCATGTTCACGTACTTGAACGTGCGCGTTTACGACGACGAGAAGACGGACCTGTTGAAACACTGGGACGACACGTTCAAGTACATCACCAAGGCGAAGAAAGAGGGTTCCAAGGTGCTGGTGCACTGCAAGATGGGAGTCTCCAGGTCCGCCTCGGTGGTAATCGCGTACGCGATGAAAGCGTACAACTGGGACTTCTCTCAGGCCTGGAAACACGTCAAGGAGAAACGGAACTGCATCAAGCCTAACAACAGCTTCCTGCTGCAGCTGGAGACCTACCAGGGCATCCTGGACGCCATGAAGAACAAGGAGAAACTTCAGAGATCGAAGTCGGACACGAACCTGAAGTCTCCCACGTCGACGAAGGACCAGTTAAAAAAGGAGGAGAAGTCGGGCAACACGGGGAGCGGGTTGCAAACTGTTTCGGGCCTCGAGCTGAAAAAAACGAGCCAGAGGCCGAAGAGTTGGTCGCCGAATCTGACCACCACCGAGAATATGTTGCCTTCTGGTATGTAACTGTTAACAACCCTTGGCTTTTCACGTTTTGACCAACTATTGAGCAGCAAGCACCCTGAAAGACGTCATAAAAATTTATTCAAAGAGCCCAAACCGCAGAGTTAAAATTTATCAGAATGACCACTCCTCGAACCCCTTACCTTACAATTTCAATCTAACGTTTTCCAAGATCTTGGTGTAAGGTGAAAGCTTCCTTATCGAGAAATTAACAATTGTTATTAAATAAATAGATGAAACTTCTAGACAGTCACTGTTTGTTAACTCCTTCGTGGACATGGGCGAAGGTATGGACGAAATGTCTCGCGTCGCAAAGTCGTTGATACCACCTGATGAACGACATTGCGCGACGAGATGTCTTGTCTGTGACTAGAATCAGACTGGATAACTAAGATTGTCCCCGGTACGCTTTCGAATCTGTAATACAATGACTTTGATGTTGCAGTTCCGCTCTCGCAGTCGCTCGAAAGCATAGACAAGACAGGAAGCACGGAAGTGACTCGGGAGGAGCTGCTGCGCTCGACGAACCAGAAGTCGGACATATCTCAGGAGGCTCGTAACGTTCTGATGCCTTGCGGGAACGGTCAGTCGTACAGCGTTTCCCAGAACAAGATCGTCCACTTGCCGAGTCCGTCGCCCGACATACCGAGCGTGAAGAATCGAATCATCAAGCTGGAGACGCAAGGTCAGAAGAGGAGAGGTCTGGTGCTGAACCTGACGAGTCAGTTCGAGGGTGTGGGCAGCAAACCGTCTTCCCCGACTTCGGACAGCGACAATAAACCTCGTGCGCAGAGTCCGATGATGCAGGCCGTGCAGGAGAATGGTCTCCTGGCGCGGCAAACGTCGGAGACGAAGCAGGACGTGTGGGACCCCGGCGAGAAGGAGACGAAGAAAACGGAGAGCGGTAACGATAGTGAATGTCTAGTCTGGACTGCATCGTCCGATGCAACGTGTACCAATTCGTGTAGTAACGATAGTAAGACTAACGACGAAGTGAGTGCGGAAAGTGACTGTGTCGCGATAATGACGATGTGTCCGACGGTGGCCGGTCGGAAAACGAGGAAAGACGGTGACCCGTTCAGCACGCAGGTAGACAGAGTGTTTGACCGTGAAGAGAGGCACGGCGAGCCGGTGACGAGGGAGTCGCCGAGCCGGCAAAGCTCATGGAACAGTTACGACAGTGCTGTGGTCCTGGACAACAATTCGGTACACAGTTCGTGGGCAACGCTGCCGTCGAGGAACAGTTCCTGGGGCTCGTATGACTTGCGATCATCGGACCCCCTTGGCTCTAGCGGTTTGTTTCCTTACGACAAGGAGGAGATACCTTGGCACCCGGGTACGGTGAAGCGCACGAAGCAGAAACTCGAGGAGAACACGTCCTCCGGAACGGTGAAGCGGGTGTGCACACAGACCTCTGATCCCGAGACGAAGGACCGACTACCTGTCGAGGAGGAGTCGTATAATCCTGTGCTCTTGCACCGGGCAGGGTCCCCAACCTCGCGAAGCAGAGACTCGTCGCCTAGCCAAGAGACTAATTTTAAGATCGATGTAAAAGTAACTGTTAGAAACTCGCCGAGTCCCATTAGGGGAATCGACATCTCGTCGCCGTCGATCCGTCAGGTCGGGAGGCTGTCGACGAGCGCGCCGGAGCCGTCCTCGCTCTCCTCGGAGTCGGACCTGCCGGCGGCGTTGAGGTCCTGCAGATCGGAGAGCGAGACCTCCAGCCCGTGCGTCGTCAACACCACTCAGTGTCCTTCCGTGAAACACCACAAGATGGTTCTCGAGAATCTTAGTAACAAGTCGATATACAATAAGCGTTGTCTGCCCGTGGACGACTCGCCGGAAGCCGAGTGCCCACGAAGCACCTCCGGCATCGTGAAGAATCTCAAGAAGGAGTTCGAGGCGAAGTCCTCCACCAAGTCGGATGTCAAGATCCGAAGTCTGCCCTCGTCGCCGGTGATCCCGCACAATGAATCCAAGATTCAGGCCCCGTCCGAAACCAAAGAAGAAGAGAAGCAGGTCGCGTCCTCGCAGGAGAGCAAGGAGGACCGGTCGGTACGCGTCCTGGTCGGCAAGTACGAGGTGAAGCCAGACTCCAGAAAGTCGAAAGCCACCGTCGAGTACAGCAGAAGGTCCGCGCCGATCAATATGTCCTTCACCGAGCCGCCGGAAGCGCCTGGCAGGCCGCCGGTGCCCTCGGCGAACGTTGTTGCGGTCACCAAGAAACAGCAACAGCACGGCAGGACGCATCCTCTTGCCAGGCTGCAGGTCAGGCCTAGGCATAATAGTCCGGTTTACAACACCATGTAATACGGGAGAGATTATGTTGTTGACGGTCTTCTCCCACCGCTGTCGAGAATCTGAGCGCGCGTACCTGAATGCATAAGGTATGTTGACGTGGCCACGATGAAACTGTGTGATCTCTACTGATGCCAACGAGTCGGGGATATGGTCCTCTTCGAACTCGACGACTAATCGACCGGGATTTGCGTCCGCTTCCCACCACTGTCGAGCGTGTGTCAACCAACGAACCTTCTCGCCACGGGTTGCACGACAAAACTCTCCGTACACCGTTTCAAACGCGCTAACTTTCTTCTAAGTGGACCGAGGCACTTGAACTTCTTCGAGAAGTTGGAAGAATCGGTCTACTACGTGTAAAAAAATTGCAATTGGTAGGAGTATCGAAGAAAAGTAAATATTGGTTTTCACTGCTGTTTTTAATCCGAGTCTACAATGAAAATTCTTTCTCGAGATTTCAAGGGCTTCTGTATTTTTTTTTCTTTAAGAAATCTTGTATATTTTCTTCAATATTATTGTAGACAACAACCACAATATCCAGTGCGATCATTTAATCTCGAGGTATTTGTGTCTGAAAGTATTCAATACCTTAACTCTCAGAATTATATTTAGAGAAACGATATGGTTATTTAGAATATTGGAATAGCGTTGATAAATATGACCTTCAGAAGCGAATGGAATTGTCTCGAAAATTTCTGTACACATCGGCTGATTCTTTCAACATGTTGAAAAGACTCAAGTGTCTCGAGCCCAATTTTTAAAAAGTTGTTGTGTTTGAAAGTGTGCGCGGAGATGTTTTCAGCTGACTGTAATTGTAAATTGCGAACTGCAACTCGGTTCAGCGCTTAAAAATCGATCCCATCGCGAACAGATGGAGATTACTTTGCCTCAAAGTATGGACAAAGCGCGGAACTCAAGCGTCGAGGAACCTTCAGCGTCCAATTATAAACTTTGAGCTTGTCTTTGTCGTCTTTGTATTTTTTCTTTTTTTCTTCTTGACAAGCGAACCCGTAGCGAGAAGATTCGTTGATGCTCGCGAGAGTCTTTGTACTACACTCCGCGATAATTAGATAAAGACAGGTCACCTATTTTTTCGATACTTCTTTAAACAAATGCAATTTGCAAACTTGTCGTACTGTTCTCTGTAAGAAGATCATCACTCATAGTAATTTTTTGAATAACGGCGACACGAAAGACTGCTGATAATAGTTTTTAGTAAGGCGAACAAAAGCTTTCGGATGTGGAACAAGTGGAGCATCGAGTGCAGAGAAGCATTGGAAAAATTTGTGCAATTTTGTAAACACATTGTTTCGAAGGGATCGTTTTTCGATATTTATTCTTGGAAACGAAATTCCGTTACTCTATTGTTGTTGTTATTTGAAAACGAACGAAGTTTTGTTTTTAGGACGCTTTCGTTCCTCACTTCTTGTTTGAATCGTGTGTCTACGCTTGTGGGTCGATGTCTGTAATTAAAGCACTTAGCAAAATCGCGAATATTCGGCGTCTCTCTGCACACGCGCGCGTCCTTCTAGCCGGCTGCCGTTGATCTCTGGTACCTGCAAAATTTCGCTCTCACGTTTTTTTTTGCACGTGCTTCTGTTGAACGAATCCTAGAAAAGATGATATTTTCATAGGAAACATTATTATCATCAGTCTTTTGTCCCACCTAGCGCTAGTTAAAACTTTGTAACAAAAGAGTGGAAGAAAAAAAGAAGAGAATGATACAGAAAGTTTCTATATTGCATCAGTTTTGTGAGACAGTGAAAAAATAGATAGATAAATAGAATATTTATTGCACCATCCATGCATTTTACATGCTTTTGGATATTTACATAGAAATACTGTACATTCAGTTTCGCTAACCTAAGGTTGTACAATACATTCATTCAAGACACGGAAACTGTTATTCCTACGACATGTCGTCAGAGACCTAAATGGGCTTGGAATCAAACGTGATGGTTCACGAAGGACGTCATGTAAACAAATTAAAAGAAAGAAAAAGAGCGGGGGGGGGGAAGCGTAAAATAAAAAGGCGGAGCCAGTCTTGAAGACGTTCGAAGGCGAGAGAGGAGCGTCGGCTCGGTCAGGCTGTGAACGAAAGGTCCGAGGTCACGCCCAAGCTGGCTCCTCCTTTTGTCTCGTTGTGATTGCCGAGGGCGCCGAGCGAAAGATGTTGTATACAAAGAAAGAAAACCGAAACGGGATGAAATGAAAGACCTCGGAGCGACCGTAACGTTTAAGCTATAACTATTAGTGATTTAGTGCAAATGATGTGATTAGGATGGTGCACGAGATGTGTATGCGAGATGAGAGAGAGAAAAGGTAGCGAAACCGCCCTCCATTTTCCTGGAGGGCTCTAACCCTTGTTCGACCAATCGAATTATCATCAAAAAGAAACTGTAACACTTTTGCACCCCCCACACACCACCCACCCACGATCGCGGCATCGTCGTGCGACCCGATTGATTTTCCATTCGGTTGACAGTACTGTTTTTTTACCAACCAGTGACGACTATTCTCTCCGGCGAGGATTCGAGCATTGTGACAGCACCGAGCAAGCACAATGAGCGACAAAACGCTGCTGGGAACGCTGCGTCGTGCGTTCCCAAAAACAATAAAACAAGAAAAATGAACAAAAAAAGAAAAAGAAATATGTGTCTAGGTCGTCGTTTACAGACATATCATCGGACCGCTCGTTCTGTTTGCGTTCGCAAAGCCATGTTGACCAATTTTATACTCCTCCTAGCCCCCTCATACCCCTCACTCCATCCCCCGAATCACCGACAGCCCCCCACCCCCCGGATGATGATGAATGCGAGGCTCGTTTTGATATGATGCACCGCGATGACTGTGTGTGTGTAGAAATATATTTTATTACCGAGATAATTTTGCAAATAATTTTCTCATACGTTCATTCTAACTGCTGTTGTCTCTCAGACGAGGTATTTGAGAAACGAGAACAATACCTGAGAGCGAATGCTATTAAACTGTAACACATTATATTAGAATAAAAAAAATGTTACTTCGCCAATGTTGTGATTATGCGTTTGAAAACTCCGCGGATGACGGGGGATTATTTATTTTTTTTCTCTTTTGTTGTACGGCACGCGGTCGACTAAATCTCTACTTTGAAGTGCGAGCATCGTCGGCGAAATCATCTTTGCAACAGAGATACAATAAAACGATCCGAACGATTCGTCCTCTGGGACGGTTCTTCTTATTTTACACTCCCGGCCAAGAAGATAGTGCTTATGTACTATAAGAACTTCTTATGTTCGTGAAGAATAAATATGCGAAGCATGCAAAATTAAATTTAGGATCTCCTAACGACATGACACAACTTTCTGTCGAGGTTACGAATTATCACGGATTATAGTTATAACTATTTATTTTATTTTTCAGGAGGCATACGCTATTTGTAGGCTACGGATCTTTATGCAAATTAAAACCTTTCCAGATCGACTGTAGGAAGCAGAAGTGAAATAAAAATGTGTTTCTACTCTCAACGACTTTAATCAATTGAACAGAGTGTAAGAATATTCTTAAATTATACTATCATTACAATTTGATATTCCACCTAGTCGTTTTTATCAGAAACGCATAAAATCCGCAGTCTAACAATTAGTGCTCCTCTCTTATATTCTACATAATTGCAATCATTTCTTTTCATTTGGTATAGTTTTTGGATTTTTTCTTCACGTAAATTGTTCCATTCCAATGTAACAACATTTTACAATTGCAACATATTTGCTTGTTCAATTGACACTTCAGTAGAACCTCTATTCGAAACGATGGTACCTGAATGATCCATTATTCGAATGTATACTATTTAATCTAAGGTGATCTACACACAACACGATTTATTGTACAAATCAGTAAAGCACCCAGTTAGACAAATGCTGTTCCAGGAAATTTAGCGTAATGTTTGCCCCACACTTTGCGAGCGAAAGACTTGCTCATTTGGTACCAAATCCTGCTTGGAGTAGAATTTGGTCCCCATTTTGTATGAATTTGGCACCAAAATTTGTCCACAAATTCCTAGTCAATGTCGGAGACAGATGGATCGCAAATTGAGTGCAAACTCTGCAGGCAAAACTCCATGCCAAATTGGAACCAAACTCTGGCTTCGTTCAGCTTCGTTGTAGAGGGCAGGTCCGTCGCACTAAGTGCGAACGTAACCTTGTTCGCAAAAGTGTTGCGTAAACACCACACTGTACCGTGAAAGACAAAGCGTCGTAAAAAATGCGTTATAAAAACTAAAATATGTGTAGAAATGTGTTATACTTCGATTTTGCCCGATATTTACTTTCAGAAAAAGGTTAGGTTCCCTCTTAGTGCGACCGACCTATCCTCTAGAACGAAGCTGAACGAAACAAAGATTTGGCTTCAATTTGGCACGGAGTTTTGGCTGCAGACTTTGCCAAATTCAAAGCAAATTGTTTACTGGGCTTTAAACTAACACTGTTCTGAACACTGACGTCGCACTCCACTGCATCGTGAATTAAACAAGTAAATATAATCCAAATTATATTCGTGTGTGGAGTCATTTTGTTTAAAAACTGCCACGAATGCGTTGATAATAGTTTTACAACAACAACAGCATTAATAACACTCATACTTATTGTAGCCTTTATTACAACCTAATGCGCAACGCGATATTCGTAGCCGAATGTTCAATACCTCTCAGTAATGAAAATGAAAATTCTACGGGAAATTGTGAATTCTCCTGGCATCGAGCGACCTATATTGCCGGCGGTGGATTGAAACCGAAAAGTTGTCACTGGAAATTAAAGACAACGCGCACGCGACGCCATCTTTTTGACTGGGAGTGTTTTTCGATCGGCTGCGGGACGGGCATTGACGGGAACACATTTTCAGCTGTCGTTGAAACGTTTAATTTTCAGAGGCAACATGCAAACAGATACGTTGTTTCGAATATCGTCAGCCAGGCTGAGCGTCAATCTCGAAGATGCGTTTGCCGGCACAGAACGCGATTTGCGGTACCACGGCAGCCGTTTTCGTTTTCTTCGCATGCCTTGGGTTCACCGGGCCTATGTCCATGCTGTACGTGCCTCCGCTTAAGTTCCTGATCATCGCCAGTGTCTGTCGAACAGAAAACAACGTATCCGTTGACAATCAGCTGACCGAGTCTGAAGATCAACATGGAAACTTACAGCGTGAGATCTCAAGTCGACCACCCTGAAGAGATTGACATCGGTGCCACCGCATGCGATGAACATGTTCGTCACGTATTTCCCGCAATAGAGCAAGGAAGAGTAGCTGTCTGGTTCCAGAGAGACTAGCAGCTTTCCACTGCCATAGTCCCATAACTGAATAGGGTTCTGCCTTTGCCAAGCACAGGACAAGATCTGTGCACAGAATGTACTTATCGTTAACTCTTCAGGGACGATGCTTGGTACTTATAATACCTCTGTATTATAATCCACCTAAACCTAATGCCTAATAATACCTCTTTTATTGCAGAATTTTATAAGGATACCATAAACGATTTTAATAATTAGAATAATAAAATACTGTCGCTATCTTCTCAACATACGGTTCGTTTAGGGTTTGGTTATCTGTATATGTAAAGACAAGTAACAGTTTTTACTAGTGATCTTTCAAAAAAATACTTCATTTTGTACAAATAAAGAGTGAAGGTATTTATTAGAAATTGTATTAATGAATTTTATTACTTGGTACCGAAGTAGATTATGAACCAGAAATTTAGTATATGCTATTTTGCTCATGTTTAATGTATTGAAGAATTCACTTATTTTTATGTATACAACTTCACGAGATGACGACTAAATCTCACGTGACAGATATCGCTGTCGTTTATACATTATTTATTACAAAGAGAACGTTCTCATGGGGTCTTTGACCCACAGGTCTTATACTACTTTTTTTTTATCGGGGGATCATCTTTGTAAAACTAATATAATAGTCTTCACAGCATTGACACCAAATTTTATAGAAATTGATCTCCAGTGATCTCAGATATTTTTGGTACTGCAGACGTCAAAAATTAAATTTCTTTACTGATTCTTTTATTGTAGTTATTTTTTAATTATATTGGATTCCCAGGGTCATTAGATTCGTCCAGACTTTACTGTCACTTGTTGATAACGAAAATACAATGATTCCTGTATATATGTCGCCAGAGCCTGGATGGTAAACGTCGCGGATTTATCCCCACTACCGCGGGGTATATCTCGTGAGGATTAGTACCGATAATCGGAGTTTTACAAAAACAGCATTAAGCAGCATTACTATAATTAGACTGCGGATCTTTATGGAAATTCGAAATTGTTCGCAAAGATTGTAAGAAATTCGAGACAAATTGAAACTTCATTCTTTCTTCAATCATTTGAACAGATTGAAAATAATAGTTATTCTGAAATTCCTTCGATTCTTTCGCTGTTCTAACTTTTGCCTACACGTTTATACCATAAATGCATAAAATCCGTGGCCTAGCTATAACATAGAAACACAGAACTCTCGACGCGAGAATACCTCTTTGCCATTTTTCGTTATGTCGAGCCCATCGCCGCACATATGTACACCGGAAATGCGCCTAAGCGCGTAGGGTTGTCTGGTGTCCCAGAACTGAATTGTGTCATCCCAGCCGCCGGAGATCAGCTCGTGTGCTGATTTCGGGTTGAAACACGCACAGAAAACCCTCGATTTGTGACCGTCCATGACTTCCAACGAGTCGCTGGAACGAAAAGTATTCAAACTACCCAGTTAGCCAAATGCTGTTTCAAGGAAATTTAGTGCAATGTTTGCACCACATTTTATGAGCAAAAACTTGCCGGTTTGGTACCAAACCCTGCTTGGAGCAGAATTCGGTCCCCATTTTATAGAATTTGGCACCCAAATTTGTCGACAAATTCTGAGACAGATGGATCGCAAATTTGGTGCAAAATTTTCAGGCATAATTCCATGCCAAATTGGAGCCAAACCTTGGCTTCGTTCAGCCCTCGTTATGGAGGGCAGGTCCGTCGCACTAAGAGCGGACGTAACCTCGTTCGCGGTGCGTAAACACCACAATGTACAGTGAAAGATAAAGCGCCGTAAAAAATGTGTTATAAAAACTAAAATATGTGTATAAATGTGTTATACTTCGATTTTGCCCGATATTTGCTTTCAGAATAAGGTGAGGTTCCCTCTTCTTAGTGCTGCCCTCTACAACGAAGCTGAACGAAGCCAAGATTTGGCTTCAATTTGGCATGGAATTTTGGCTGCAGACTTTGCACTCAAATACCGAGGCTAATGCGGGAACATATGGATAGGAATTTGGAGACAAATTTTCACATTTCAAGCTCATTATTAGTCAGCAAAATAAAAATTTGTCTGCATCGGTCGCAAGCGAAAGGAACCAGTTAGACAGTTCCTTCTTTCTTTGATAGTATTTAAATGATTTTAATGTTTCGACTGTTTTAAATTACAGCTACTCATTTTGCGTTATAAATGCATAAAATCCGCAGTCTACTCATTATAGAAACGCATCATCAAGCGAAACGCTTGCAAACCGAGCGGTCGTCAGCGAGATCACGATCCTGGAAATAACCGTAAGCTGAAACGAACGTAAAAGAGATTACTAGTAATACTATTATTGTAAATACTTGTTAGTCGTCGGACATGGTGGAATTGTACAGGAAACAATCACATTCACGGTTAACGAGAGAGTTCGCAAACGGAGAAGGAAATATTGGAAGTAGATTCGCTGTAAATGATTAAGCAACTGCGAGTAGAGTCAGTATGAACAGAGTATCACTGTAAAACGAGAACAGAAGAGTTACACATTGTAAGACTTCTGGCATCGTCTGTTTGATCCCAGGGCTCTACAATCTTCGTGCCTTCGAACACTGTTATTATTGTCATTATGTTAGCCGCAAAGCATAAACGTACTACAATTGTAAGAAGAGAAAGTGTCCCGTTTTCATTCGACGCGATCACACCGAACTATTGTTACGCGTCAAATAAATAAATGTTCCCGATCGAAGTTGATTTACATCGAAAGAACGATCTTCCGATTCACATAACACTCTTCCGAACAAAGGACGAATTTTCGATGGATTAGCATCACTGTGGGCTTTCCCATACGTACGATGTTCCATCGGTAATTTAATTTTACCTTAATAGACTTTCTGAATGGTGAGTTTTTATACCAAAAGCAAGTGTATCTAATATAAATGTAATGCATATTGATGTTGGATCGGTACCGTGACGAATATCCAATTTTAGGAAATAATGTAGAATAAATGTATATAATATTTTGTCAATATTCATTGCTTTTGCGAAACCATGATACAACCTCTTGATAATTAATATCTTCAACGGTGGTATTAATTACGTTATATACAGTTGTATAAAATAAGTTAATAATTTTTTTATACAAATATAGGGAACTCTAGTTCGCACTAATTAAGAGTATATTGTGATAGCAACTAATTTTCTTTCGAACGCAAACAATGAAAATTCTAATTTATCCCTATTTTATATTTTACTTTCACTTTACACGAGTCATCGCTTTGCATTAGAGACATTTTCTAATAATGTCACATATAAATCTACACGAACTGTAAGTTAAGAATACAGAAATTGATTTTTTGAAATTTCGAAGCCAAAGAGTCAAAATATTCCATTTGAAAATTTGAGAATTTTCCCATGCAGGTGAACAGTTTATTATTTAATGTTTGGTAAAAAGCAAAACATCATGCATCATTTCATTAATATTTTTATAAAATATCATTACCTCTTACACCATTACTTACACACTATGCTATTATTTATATCTAATATACGCCCGAATAATTCGTTCAACAATCAAATTCACAATTTCGATCGAATATTTTCTGCCGGGCATAGTATGTCAATATTTAATTTTCAACGATAAAGATGTTATTCTGTAAATAGTGGTGATTAAGTCTCTGACATGTAACTGAGCCATTCATTTTTATAAATTGAAATGTAACACAGTGCAACATATCGAACCTTGCTTGAAATATCCTTTCCAGCGTGTTGGTTTCCTCATCATACAAGTAGAGCTTCGCATCGTCTCCTGTGGTTACGAATTTTGGTAACTGAGTATGGTAAGTCAAGCCAAGGGTCTGCCTCTTCTCTCGTATGGTGTAAAGGCACTGGGAGCTTGGATAATGCCAACACTTCACGCACCCATTCGCGTCTACAATCATTACAAAAACGAGACAAAGCTGAAATTCAAATGACCCCAGGAATCTTCCCTTTCGAGGAAGTACAACATCTTTGGGACACCCTGTATTATACGTATATTAGATCGCGGAGCTTCACGCAAAATAAAATTTTTCTGCATCAATTGCAAGGTACCGAAGCTAAGTAAACATTTCTTTCTTTTGTTCATGACTTTAATACGATGAAAATAGTATGACTTTCTTGAATCCCGGTTAATCTTGTTAATGTTTTATATTGCATATAATTATTTTTTATAATCTCAAATAAACACCTCTACTTTATAATCATCGCGTGTCAAAACATTTTGGTATGAAGAGAATGGAAAATAGAAAGGGATGTCTAAAAATGGTACTAACAGGTTGCAGTTACAGTTCTCTTGATCGGATGCGATTTGTGAGCAGGCCTGTGTTGAACCGCAGTCGTCGGGCTTGGTTTTTGCATGATTTCAGTGTCGCGCAGTGTCAACACGTCTACCTCAGAATTCATTTTGAATAATTTCACTGTGCCATCAGTTAATCCAGCTGCCAGGAAGTCACGGGCCTCCGTGTAACATATGCAAAGAACATCTTGATCACTGTCTCTAAAAGAACGTTGCCACATCGATCGGAATGTTCAGAAAATGAATCTCATTCTCATTATCAGAAATATATTTAGTATTGTAAATTAAAGATAATTAAATAAAGAATTACATCGCACGATATATAAATATATAATTAAGAAATTATTATATGATAAAGTTATATTATAATAAATAAGATATATAATATATAAATGAGTCAATCTACTAAATAAATTCCCCTCAGAAGCATTTTCATATGCTTAGTAAAACTAAATTTGCATACAGCTGTTTCAGGACAGTCACGTTGCCATCTATTTGTAGTCGATCTTGCGACGGCAGTCCAACGTTACTTTCTTGGCTGAAGTCTAACAGGGAATTCATCGCTCGCCGGAAGTTGCGACCAACTTCCTTTTTCACCGTATCTATTGGCGAAACGAACGAAAACCATTCGAATATAATCATGCTATAAGTAATGCGATATATTTTTCATATTTTTGGAAGGTAAAATACTAAAGCATGATCCCAACTATTCTATGTTCATTTCCCTTAATTTTCGACAGTTCATCGAATCATACAGAGTAGTTCGTATGCAATTAGCGATTCAATCGAGTATAGGGTAATTTTTGGAGAAAAAATAAAATTTTTTCGTTCGGCGCTTCGTTTTTAAGAACTGTAAAGTAAACACTCATATCATATCGGTCATGATTTATACCTTCTCGACTTTTACTTATGGAGTCATATCAAATCATAGGAAGATGGAGTCACTGGACAGTGTTTCACCTGACACAAATATACAACGAGATTCGCAATATTTATTGAATGACCGAATATTTGGAATAAATTAACCGAAGGAATCGAGGATTTCAACTACAAGAGTGAAACCAAAAGCGATATATAAATATATAATATAAATCCATTTCATATATCAGTATATGAAAACAATAAAGAGTATAATAATATAATTCGTTAAAAGTAACATTTCATATTGCTGCATCTATGATTCATTTATCTTAGAAGTGTTGTATTGAATCAAGTTGAACAAAGGTTGATGATACGTACCATTTCACATGAAATCGTAGCTGAGATTTACAAATTTTTATGTAACACTTTACCCGGTGACAAAGCAGTCATTCTAATATATTACTTATTTAACGAATATAAGGTTAGCTACAATTATAAATGCAAAGCTGACGATCGATTTAGATTCAAAATACAGTAGACGCAGACAACGAGATAACTTCAGACTTCGCAGCGTGATCTATCTTGTACTAAAACGAAATCAATTAATATTGTTGTTCGTTTGGAGATATCAGAATAGGCTTAAAATGAATTACTACATTCGTGTGTTCGAGTATAAGAAAATGTTTAATTACTTTAACGTTTATCAGTTTATTACTTTAATATTTATCATGTGCACGTTTGGCGTTGTAATTTATTCGGTCAGAAATATAAAGACTATTAATTACGACAATCAATGTGTTCTTCTTTCTCCACCCTGGGCATAAATATTCGATATTAGAATTAAATTAATGTCTTCAAAATTTTCGGGAACAGCAAAATTTTTGAAATTAGAGAAAATTAAGTGTTGTATTAGGAGAGTATGATAGTAAACGAGAGACGTTTTTTGCTATAATATTCTCCTAGTAGAAATTCGAAAATTGCGAAAAATTTTCGAAAATTCCGAAAATCGAACTTTGTATTAGAAGAATATGATATCGAAGGAGGTAGCACGAAATTCAGTAATATCAGTCAATGACAAATCAGACCGTCGAAATTTTCCGAAAGTCGCATTTTCTATTAGGAGAATATGATGAAATTCAGTAGTATAACTCAACGACAAGTCGGACGTTCGGGAAGAATTGAGGGTTCAATAATTATATACGTAGAAACGTTTTTGCATTACATTGTCTTTATTTATTTATTGTCGATTCTTACATAAAATGATTGTGTTAAAGTACAATATAAATGTTGACATGTAATGTGAATTACGCGTCGGTAACCGCTTCATCGCATATGGTAACGTCCAGTAATTGTCGTCGACAATTGCGCAAAGCAACAATTAAGACACCGACGAGATATATCTCGTCGGTGATTAAGAGGGCACAACATTCTTTTCTCTGCTCCATCATTTATAGTATCCCCGATATGAGATTTCAAATTCTATCAGCAACAGCGCCGTCGAAGAATATTAGTTCCACATTACTAGTTCTAGCCGATACGGTAGGATGTGACACGGAATGGTAAGGGGGCTCTAGTGGCTCTAAACTAGGCCTGCAGCACCGACGAGATATATCTCGCTGCTCGGTTCTGTGCCATGCTAAGGCTGAGCAGATGTCAGCACTATATCGGGAACACCGAAAACCCGGGCGTGAACAGTCCCCTCTTCTCTCTGGTCGAGCTAAGCTCGGCTTGTATTTTCGAGTACTCGCACAGCCCTGCTCTAGGCTACTCTAGAGCCCCCCGAACGTGAGACAGAAAAATACATTGGGCAATTGATCTGCACCTATACCTCGTCTGTGATAAACCTAACTATTATAAAAATAAATAAAACTAACTGAGCATTAAAGTTTTTAAATTTATACAAAGATAGCAAAACCTTCTTTTGACATTGGACTGATCCATTCTTCTTTTTAGTACTCTTTTTTGGACACAACTTTTTGTACTTTTCCTATTTCTTTTTTACTTGTATCTAGCGTGAGAAGTATTTTACTAATCAGCAAAATACCGATACTTATCAGTAGACTGCGGATTTTATGCATTTATGAGAAAAATGGGTAAGCACAATTTAAAGCAGTGGACATATTGAAAAGATTTAAATGCACCAGCATATCGGTTTTAGCTTACTAAAATAATTAAAAGAAGCAAGAAATGTTTATTTCTCTCCTGTGTCTCGCAATCAATGCAAATATTGTTTATTCTGCATAAAGATCCGCAGTCTACTAATTAGTAATGTGCAGGTAATTTTAGTCACATGCGTAGGTAACACAAAATTCTGGAAAAACTTGTATTTCCTGTTTCTTTATCTTTTATATTATTCTTCTTGAGAATTTATTTGTAATCTTATAGATATCTTACATTTTATAGCTTCCTATGTCTCCTGGAACGGTGTTCGTATCGTTTTTATTCGTGAATGACGAATAAACTGATTGGCGTGATTCGCGGATAACAAACAATCGAATTGATTCGTTATTCGGAAGAACTTTTACTTAAAGGTCGGGATAGTCACGTGACTTTTTAATTAATAATTTCCATTCACAGCCTTCAGACACAGACTTAAGAGCCGCCTTGGTCTTGATCCGACCGGTCCTAAGTCTTGTGACTAAACTTGTCACATTTTTTCCTCTGTATTATCGATATTATGAATTATGAAGCCAGAAACGTGCTTCAAGTTTTCGGCTTTATTTCGCAGAGAATCAAGACAAAATGTAGCTCAATTTGTAGCTGGAGATATTTTCTAGCGCGCGCTAGTCTCGATCTCATCCAGAAAACTCATCCAATGGCATAAAAATGCTTGGATTCCACGGCATGCACATCGCCAATTTTTGGCCTACTTCTAACGCTTGTATTACCAAATATCTGCATAATCTCGTCAGCTGATGACCATCGCGCGCTAGATTGAATCTTCCTCTTTCGAACGAGCCCTTTCCCAGCGAAAAATATTCTCATATAAGGACGAAAAGTTGAGACACGTAAACCATTTTTCGCCTATTTTTGTCGGTAACGTGGTCACTCTACGTTATTGCGAATCCACGGAGTCTTGGCTCTTGAGAAGACATTTGTTCTTGCGAAACTGTTATTTATACTTTAAAATGTTTTTCAAATTTTATACTTCTTCAGAAAGTGTTCTGAAGGAACTGATAGTTTAGTATAATAAAAGTTCCATAAAAAAATAATGAAAAATAAAGAAGTTTTGTTATTGGATTGGTAGTGGTCTCCTGGTCTCACACCGATATACCCGACTCGTGTTATGTTTACATTCCTCGGCTACCGAGGTTACTCGAGCATTAGGGCCCCTCAGTAGGGATAGTTCTGAGACTTTTGTCGACTAGATATGTGGGACATATATAATTTTTGGCCTACTTCCAACACTTATATTACCAAATATCTGCATAATCTCGTCAGCAGATGACCAGCGCGAGCTAGATTAAATCTTCCTCTTTCGAACGAGCCATTTCCCGGCGAAAAATATTCTCATATAAGGACGAAAAGTTGAGTTGCATGTAAAACCATTTTTCGCCTATTTTTGTCGGTAACGTGGTCACTCAACCTTATCGTGAATCTACGAAGACCGGGCCCAACAATGAACGTACTAGAGAAAATGCTTGAATTCAGTGAACCTCTGTTGCGCGCACCCCTCGGCGTTGCGCACGCCGCTAGAGGGCGGCATGTACGTGAAAGAGAAACAGGCGTGAACAGTGATCGGACAGAAACCGTGGTCGCGCGGCTGCACGCGCAGACTCGAGGTTTCGCGAGTTCGTTGGCAGTCAGTCGGTAAGGTGTACGCTGCGTAGATGTTTCCGTTCTTCCGATGTGAATGATTGAGACATAGAGACACTCGTGCCTTCCACCGTACTATATAGAACAATCGTTGTCAGTTAGATAAGACTGTCTCCGCGGTGATGAACACGCCGATAAATGACGTCGCGTCACCCGCGTGAACGGTGAACACAGTTGCGCGGGTGAGCACAGATCCCACCAGGCCAGATCTCTCTTGACAGAGAAAGAGAGAGAAAAAGAGAGAGAGAGAGAGAGAGCGTGCGCGCGAGAGCGAGAGAGAGAAAGAAAAGAGAAAGATAGTCTCGAAGACCGACCGTTTCCTCGTTGGAAATCGCGCGCAGATTTCCGACCGGAGCTGTCATCAGACCCGCGGGACTTCGGTGTCGCCGAACGCAAGCTCGCGATTAGAATGTCGTCGTTGCGACTGTGAGAACGACGGGTCCACTGTAGGGAGCCAGCCCCAGGGTGTCGTCCAGGAGGAACACAGCTCCAGGCTGAAGCGGTGTGTCAGCGGTGTGTCGAGAAATTTAGAGACCACCGAGGAAAATGGCGGACCTCGAGGCGGTGCTGGCCGACGTCAGCTACCTGATGGCCATAGAGAACAGCAGGGATACCCCGGCTGCTCGCGCCAGCAAGAAGATCGTCCTGCCAGATCCCAGGTCTGGGTTATACCGATACTCGCAATCTATTCTGCTTTTTCCTTCGCGTATTACTGTTCCAGTTATACCTACGTACATATACACTTGTTCTCTCTCTACTAGCGATGGGAACGATACGCTCGTAACCTAGTCACACACAGATCTCCTCGAGAGAGAGAGAAAGAGAGGGAGAGAGCTCGTGCGCCGCTTATCTTTGCCATTTATTTATCCTTCCCAAGCAGGGACTCTTTTATCTGTCGAGTGATCTCATGCACACCGTCGATTTCGTTGACCCTACTGCACCGATATCCACCCACGTTACTAGTTCCTGAACTGTGTTCAATCAAAATACCGCGAGCCGTTTAACTGGTGTATAAGTCAATATTTATCTGTTTGGTTTAACACCGCGTCGCGAGGGTTTAATCGTTGTTGAATAAAATAATTATGATATTATTGCGCGTTACATGGGACTTTTACTTGATTCTTCGTTGTCCAACGATTAACTGTTTTTCAACTTGCTCTTCAGTTTGACATTGAACACGTATTCTATCAAGAAAGGAATGTTTCTTTCAACTCGGTCGATACGTACGTAGAATTATTCTACCATGCTGTCAGTTTTATATTCATTTACAAATACAATTTGAAACAGTGGCAATTTAGAGAAATTCAGCTCGACGCACGATGGGTTCGGAACTGTCACGATTTCTGGGAACTAGGTGCGCGAAGTCGTGGCAGATAACATGGAAAATGTAGAACAGACGGAGTACCAACAAAAATTTAAGGGATTTGTCGAAATTTGTTTTGCTTCCGGTAAATCCCCCGCTCGGCGAAGTCGTGTGTACACAAATGATTAAGGTAATGTGTTCCGGGAGCGTAGGACGTCGGCGTTTCTTGTTCCCGGAGCAGTTTGCGCGGATTATTTGCCCAGAAATATTTCGTCGAGTGTATTAATTGCACCGTGGAACGATCAAGTTTGCTAGGAACCCGATTCGACGGGATCGAGCGATTGCCACCGACTACATTGATTGCACGCACTCAAATGATGATCGAATTAGTCCCATTACTGCGCCTCACCACGTTTCCTGCCCCTCCCTTCTGCCGTCCTACCGTTCTTCTTTGTCTGACAGGAGTTACAAGCATCGTCTCTCTCTCTCTCTCTCTCTCTCTCTCTCTCTCTCTCTCTCTCCCTCTCTCCCTCTCTCTGTATTTCTTTCTCTGTCGCTCTCTCTGAGCACACGTATCTACCGATGCGTTGCTTCGACACCCTCTCTCAATTCGCCTCTCGGGCGCGCCATTTCGGAAAAATGTTTACGTGTAATAAACGCTGCCAATCAAGCTCACGTATAATTACCGATGATCGGGGGCGCGGATCAGTTTACGATAAGCGTCACGGAATGTTAACTAGCGATGACACACCAGGTAGTCGGGATACTACACTCCGGAACAAACAGATAGCAGATCTTGCGTTTTTGTTACTCTTTTTTTTTTCTTTTTGAAGTTTCTTACGAACGCAAATATGCAAATTTTGCAGCACGCTAACGGGACGAAACGATAGCGAGAGCAGAAAATCTACGCTTCACCGCTGTATACGTGAGCTAATCAATCACCACGTTCTGTGATTTGTATTTTGGCGGAAAAGATAGATAAAAGAGAGCCGTGGGAAGCAACTAACTGTTCGTGAAATATACAGGGTGTCGCACGCAACAGTTTCCACGATTTTTCAAGTACTTGCGACAATCTGACAAACAAATATTTTCGACGAAAGTTGATCAGTTCTCGATTGGCTATACATTGCAATAAGAAAAGAGTTCGAAAAAAATTACTTTTTAGTATTGCCAAGGTCACCTTCATTTTTTTAAATGGCACTTTGTATTTTTGACTTAACAGTATTATAATCCGTATCGAGGCGAATTCAACGACCCAGAAATCCATGGCCTTCGGATGACCTTGAAGGCAAAGAAATGAAAATTTCAACTAGAAATGACAGTCTGCTTGATCGGGTGATAATAACTCTAGCTTGGCCACCACCGTCCCCCGTTTTGTCACAACTTGATTTTTTTTATCGGGTCATTTACAGTCGATAGCTTATGCCGTTCCAATACAAAATAAGGAACATTTAAAGCAGCGAATTCGTACAGCATGCGAAGAACTTCGCTACGACAGTATCGTAAGAGCAACCAATGCAAACTTACTACGTAGAACGGAATTGTGTCTGCAACAACATGGTTCACATTTCGAACATTTGATGTGACTTTTTCACGAAATCGTTTGCTTTCATTCCGTCAAGGTTCCTGAATTGAATATAATTTCGAATCTTGATAATAAACACAAGTTATTATCACCCATTCAAGCACTGTCATTTCTTGTTGAAATTTTGATTTCTTTGCCTCCAAGGTCATCCGAAGGTCATGGTACGCTAGGTCGATGAATGCGTCTTGATACAGGCTATAATACTCTTAAGTCAAAAATACAGTGTTATTTGAAAAAATGAAGGTGACCTTGACAATACTAAAAAAAAAAATTTTTGTCGAACTTTTTTTTATTGCAATGTATAGCCAATCGAAAACTGATCAACTTTTATTGAAAATATTTGTTCGTCAGATTATCGCAAGTACTTGAAAAATCGTGAGAAGTGTTACGTGGGACACCCTGTATACATGCCGTGTTTGAAATTAAAAAATGAACTATACAATTCAGTGGCACAAATATTGAAAGTCACAACACCTTTGCATTTTTCATTTTAGTCCGTTGACGACGTTATTTGCAAGAACAAGTAGTCATTAAGGCGTGAGTTTGTGGAAAATTAGTTTTTGGGCATTTATTGTGACTGGTGTATCGGACCAATTTGTTTTTTTATTTTGGAGCTAGTGCCTTACGCTAGTCAAGGAACTGAAATTTTTTTCAGTCGAAAAGGGAGGGCATAATGGAGTCTTTGAAGACTTAGGTGCAGCCGTGCAGTGTAGCATGTGCTGCATTTTTCCCTTTCTCAGAAATTGAATGTATATGCCTGTGCTTTACGAGTATGCTTTTGTCATGAACCTCTTTTTAAGTCAAGAAATGAAAGAATTCAATAAACGGTGTTATTTTGAAGGAAAAACTCGTGTTTCTACGAAAAATTTTACCACTAAAAATGAATTGTTTTGTTAGTATTGAACAGAGAACCGATACGAGAGTGCAAAAAATCAAATCAATCGATTGACAACTCTTCGCTGGGGAATTCCGGTTCAGGGTCTTCAAGTAATAAGCTGAATTTCGCGACTAAATGGAAAGAAAGAAAATGAGAGTGCTTTATCGTCGGTAGATATGTTTCTTCCGGCTTCTACTAGGATTGTCATACCTTTATGGAGTGTCATACCTTTGTTGTGCTCTGAAATGCTTTTTTCAAAGATAAATACCATTCACTTCAAAAATTGTATTTCTGTCTAAATTTATAGTCTGAATATATCAGACTATTCTGAGTCTGATTTATTTTTATTTTCCAATTGGTTTTAAGAAACGCATTTTCCATTGATATGGTAAAACATTAATCGAGCAGATACGTTTCATAAATGAATACACTATTACTTCATTATTCGCAAATTAGTTTTTTATTTAATGACGATTAGACGATTAGAAGGATTTCAAAATATCGATACAGTATTTTCAGTTTAGAAGAATTATTAGAGGAGGAAACAAATTTCTGTTTAGGTCCTCTTTGTTGTAACTGATGCAGACAATTTTTATTTTGTATAAAAGCCCACAGTCTACCGATGATGAATAAAGTATCAGTATTAAAGAACAACAGGTATATTCGAGCCCTTTCTCTATAAAATAATGCGTTCCAGAATAACTAAAAAATTGTTTGCAATTCTAATTTTCGCGGGAATTTTCATTCTCTGGATGTGAATGTTGGCCATTGGAAAAGCTTATGCATTGGATACTATTTTTAGAATTTTTTTTATATGTAAATCTCATGAAAGTCGGGAGACCAGGTGAACGAAACCACTTATAACCACGAGTTTATAACGCGGACGACTGGAGAGCATTGTTTCGAGAACTCGTAGAGAAACAGTATTTTTCAGCTGTTGATGAATTGGCACTGGGGTCAGGGTCTAGGGCTTGATTTATTACTACGAGTTTTGGCAAGCACGTGCGTTTTTTTTTTTTTTTTAGTGTCCTGGCTTCCATCTGAACGGAGACTGACGTGTTGTAAACCACAAAACGCGATACACCGGTTAAGAGACTCATTCAGAGTTAGCACCATCGCGAATCACATTATGGCGAATTTTTTTTAGCACAAATAGCTTGACATCGACCTAAATCCAAACTCGAGCACATTTTCCGTATGATTTTTTTAACATTTCCGAGAAACCGCTGTACATGCCTGTATGTTTGCGATTTCTCTATATATGTCGCCATGGCCTCGATGATAAACGTCGCGGAATTATCCCCACCACCGCGGAGTATTCGAAGCTGTAGAGGCCGAGGAGGCCGAGGAGTGTAAACATAACACGGCTCGGGCGTGTCTCCTGGACGTTACACGACGCTGGCGAGACCCGTGTTGTTGACATATATCGAGAATTCACTGTACTTTTATATGTAATCTGTAGATTGCGGATCTTTATGCAAAATAAAAAATATTTACATTGATTGCAGAACACAGGAGCGAAGTAAAAATTTCTTTCTTCTTTTAATTATTTTGTTAAGCTAAAACCAATACGCTGGTGCCCTTAAATCTTTCTAATATGTCCACTGCTTTAAATTGTACTTACCCATTTTTGTCATAAATGCATAAAATCTGCAGTCTAGTAATCAGTCTAGTAATTGTGTCCGTTGAATGTTGCAAAACGTGACTCTCAGGCCTGTTAATATTTATAGACTCGGTTGATCTTCAGAGCTCGTTGATACTGATCCGTTGTCTTCGAGCGAACGATTTAGTCAAATTATTTTATATATCAAATGTCTAAAAATAGCGTGAATTTGAAAATTTATTAATCTCCGGTAACTCGCAGCAGAGTATCGCTAAGAATTTCTGAAAACTTAGTGTTGAAAATTCCAATGACCAATGTGCTTCACAATCCGAAAAATTAAAATAACAGAAATATTTGCAAAAATTGGCTAGATTGAAATTCGCAGGAAAAAGCATTGAAAAATGAAATAACTTTTTAAAAGTTAATATGGCGCATTGAGGCAAAATAGACGTACTGACGGTTTCCGGTACTATTGGCATGATCTGAGAAAAGAAAAACGGATTATATCCGGTAGAATATTCTGTGGAGATGTTACGTGACGAATTATTGCCTTTCACAACTGAAATAGAAGACAAGAATACAATTTTCCAACAAGACAACGCTTCGACACATTCAGCTGCTCGCATGAAAATGTAGTTTCAAGATTTTCATGGATTTCAAGATTGATATTGAGCTCCGATCTGAACCCGATTAATCTTAAGCAAAGAATCTTCCAAAGAATATTCCAAACGAAACTTTAAACAATTCAGTGGACAATATTCCTAGCAGGTTAATAGAAGAAAAATAAAATAAAACTTAATGAAATATTCAGGCACTCTTGTTTAAAAGTGTCCATTAATTTTTTCTGATAAAGTTTCATAAAAATTGTTTTGAGATTGTTAACTAGGCGTGACCTCTTAATCCGTGTCTCGTAAAAGGTAAACCTTTGATATCGTATAAACGGAAACCTGAATTCGTAAAATGGTGAAGGTCACCTTCACTCGTTTATGTTTGTATGGGTGCATGATCTGGTTGACCCAATATTTTGGGACGAGCTGTACAGGAACACTTTTTGCGAAATTACTCGGTGAATCAGGCGCGAGCCGATTGCGAACGAATTTCATGGTTCGGGACTTGTCCCGATAAGATTAGCTTCAATCCTATCGCTAGTGGAGGGTACAGGGTTATCCACTTAACCGTGCAGGACCCTTCCAGAATTGACTCTTCGGCGTTTTTGCGAAATCAATTTTCCGGGCGCAGTTTTCCCGCGCACACTGCGCGACCAAATTTTCGGATCAACGCGGCCAATAAACGCAATTGCGTCGACTGCAATGTGTGTTTAATATTTTCGGCCATTTTAACACTAGATCTACTGGATCAGTCAAAATACTCCTAGAAATATATTTCTAGAAATATTCAAATTATAAACATGTTTTCGTGAGAAAATTTTTTAATAAACTTCTCCATCGAAATAGATATCCAAACGAATGCAATTTTGTTAATATCGTAAGGCAATGTCTGCCAGTCGCATCTAGCGCTCGGCGTTAAATACCAATATTGCGAAACGATACTGTGCAAAATGCATATGAAATTGTCCATGACTTATTTGCATTTCTGAAAAACTATAAAATTCAATTAAGAGTGTACACCATAACTGCGGATTTTTATGCATTATTTGCAGAAAAAGAACTTTTTAGAAGAATTAAAATGTCAGCTGAACTAATGGTTTTTCGATATAAGATGGTTAATCATTTTCTATGGGGAATAATGAAATACATCGTATTATTAAGAGAATTGAAAGTGACCTTTGCATGCCCTCTACTCCTCCACCTACAGAAAAACCAGTAACAAAGAATTGTGCCCTCTCGAAACCATATAACTTTTGGTTGAAACCTTTTTTCGATATTATTAATAACTTCAGAGACATTCGAGTTCACATAAAACGGGGGTCTCGCCCTTTATAGTTACTGCTGTTATTGTAGATGATTGATAGACTGCGGATCTTTATGCAAAATAAAAATTTTCTATTTCAATTGCTACAAACTGGAGTGAAATAGAAAATAATTTTCTTTCATAATATATTTAATAGATTTAATAAATTCTTCTAATGTTATCACTGTTTTAAATTACACCTGTCCATTTGTGTCATAAATGCATAAAGTCGATATATTACGGCAGACATTATTTATGATCTCGACTTGATATATTGAGAGAAAGTTTTAGTGATTTTTCTATGGAAGTTGCGGACTCGGTGTCTTCTTTTTATCAAAAGTTACAGAGCTTGATAGCTCTCGCAAAATACGTACTTCAAAGCACGCCCCTTCCCCATGGAACCCGATAAAAAAGTTATTGCGTGGAATCGATGTCATCCACACAGGGCTGCTAATGTGCAAAGTTTAAAGGAAATCGATCGCCGGTAATTCCACAGGTATTTTGCGTATGGTGCTTTACCTTTCAAAAAGGTCAGTACGAGGTCGGAAAGATCAGGTCAAAGAATTAAAAAGGGCTGGACCCACCCCTGTCGTTATTACCTCCACATTTAATGTGCTAGTGATTATGAACATAGAACGATAAAATTCGTAAAATTGAAGATGGATTTAATTTTACTATTATTATAAATGGGACATTTAAATATAGACAGCGGATAAAAATAGGGGCCTCATTTAGCGGAAAAAATAGTTTACCCCCATGCAATCCTATTAAATAATTGCGCAACATGTTTACACTTTAATCCCACCGATTCTGTTTTATTTTTTGTTTATCACTAGACTGTGAAACTTTATGCAAAATTGAAGCTGTTGGCGTCTTTTCGAAGGAACAGCCACCACGTGGAATTTTCTTTTCTCCTCTAACGATTTGAACAAGGTCAAAGCAATATATTGACATACTGTTTTAAATTTCATCTATTCGTTTGTTGTCATTAATGCCTAAATTCCGCAATCTATGTAGTGCCATTGTATATCATACTGCAACACAGTCCTAGAGAAATACAAAAAAAAAAACAAACAAACAAAATCGCAAAATTTGCAATGTGCAGAATATAAACGTATATATTTAGTAGTTGTTTATGTTAAGAGGATTACGAAATGCTTTCTTCGTAATAATCTGCAAACTGACTTGCAACGAGGCAAAATTGTTGTGTCAGTATCAACATTTATTCCGTTTGTGTGTTTTTAGCAAAGCAAATTATTTCCTGTTGAATTGGTGCTATTATTACGCTAGATCGCTGAAGCATGTTCTCATCTCCGATGTACCAAGAAGCGTTCACTATTTGTCTAAGTCAAATTGTTTGAACATGCTAGTATCAAGTATAAATCACCAACTATTACGTTGTTAATCTGTAGAAAATACCGTGACGATCTCCCGAAAAAGATGGGTCAATTTTCTCTTCATCGCGATATGACACATTCAAACTATATTGCGTAAATTCTAAAGGTATACAGGGTGTCCCGTTTAAATGGATTCGACTCTCTCTGAAACTACAAACGATACCAACAATAATGTTGGATATATATTGGATATTTTATTGCTATAGATTGCAGTTGAAGTAGAAAAATTTTATTTTGCATAAAGACCCGCAATCTACAATAAAAATGATTAAGTACAAATCTACACCAATTGTTAACAGAAATGTGGAACATGACTATTTTCAAATGATCAAAATTGTTAAGGAAGGAAAGACATATTTCGATGTCCGCACTCTATAATAAAAATGATTAGGCACAAATCTGCACCAATTGTTAACAGAAATGTGGAACATGACTATTTTCAAATGATCAAAATTGTTAAGGAAGGAAAGACATATTTCGATGTCCGCACTCTATAATAAAAATTATTAGGCACAAATCTGCACCAATTGTTAACAGAAATGTGGAACATGACTATTTTCAAATGATCAAAATTGTTAAGGAAGGAAAGACATATTTCAATGTACGCAATCTATAATAAAAATGATTAGGCACAAATCTGCACCAATTGTTAACAGAAAATGTGGAACATGACTATTTTCAAATGATCAAAATTGTTAAGGAAGGAAAGACATATTTCGATGTCCGCACTCTATAATAAAACTGATTAGGCAGAAATCTACACCAATTGTTAAAAGAAATCGGGAACGTGACTATTTTCAAATGATCAAAATTGTTAAAAAAGGAAAGACACATTTCGATGTCCGCACTCTATAATAAAAATGACTAGGCACAAATCTACACCAATTGTTAACAGAAATCAGTAACATGACTATTTTCAAATGATCAAAATTGTTAAAGGAGGAAAGACATATTTCGATATAGTTTCCCCGAATTGATGCAGAAAATTTGTAATTTGCAATAAAGTATAAATGTGTAGTTTACGTTCGATTGATTATTATCTTTCGCACAGGAAAAATCGCGAATGAACGATCGTTGACTTCGTCGAAGGAAAAAGGGAAAAGATTCGACGCGACACGATATCAATGTCTTGGATTATTTAGCTGCGTTGATAATTTTCAATAAATGCCGCGTGGGATGGCGCACACCTTCCGATAGTAGCGATACTTCGCGTTGATTATAATGTGCCAATGTTTACGCTATCGGTGTTATTTTCGATCCGTAAAACAGGAACGTAACGGAGGCTCGCCGTGGAAATAAGTCGATTCGATAGCAGGCTTCCTTTTTGCTGGCAGCGTGCCAACAACCGAGCAAAGATTTCACGTGCTTGCACGGTGCTCGATAAGGAAATTCGGTTCACGAACTCCCGTGAAAAAATCTCTCTTTACTTCCCCCTGACTTTCCAAATTTATCGGCGTACTCACATTTTTTTTCATCTTGTTACACCGCTGGTTTTCTAAACTAAGAAAAATGTAATAGCCCGGTATCGGTAACTCTTCAGTTTCACGAAGACAGTGCGAACTATAATCCTGATATTTCGATGAAAAATTTCATCAAATTAATGAATTTCTGATCAAACTTTTTCAAGTCAGAACGTTTAGATAATCCTCGCAGAGTGCGACGCTCGCTCCCATTTCGAGAAATAAATTGATACAGAGATGTGAAATTTTCAGTCGTTGAATATTAACCATCGGGAGTTTCATTCTTATCGCTACAGTGCAAATAGTGAAATCTACCCGCGGAAATCCACTTTTGTTTCCATTTCGATTCAAATCCCCGCAGTCCACTAATTTTCTCTTCCACTTGGCGTTTGTTCTTTTCCCGCGTTTTATTCATAGAATATGCCGGTGCGCGGAAAATTAAAAAACGAAGGCGACAAGAAACGATTAACGGTATTTTTAATTTCCCAGTCTTCAACGGGAAAGGGGGCAATTATTTCTAATCTAGTTTCCATAGAAACAGTACAAAAGTCCCTAAATTTTCATAAAAATCGTTTACTCCAATTTTCAGCGTATCATTGATTTCTCAAAGCCTTTACGAGAAAAGATGATAGTTATTTCTAGTTTTCCATCGAACAACATTCACGTCACTATATTTTTATAAAAATGGTAATTTGCGTACCGATACTTAACACAATTTTTCAAACATTCTCAGACGTGTACTTGGCTTAGACATCCCGCAAATCCATGAATAGTCCAAATTTTTATATGCCACCTTTGTTCTACGAGCCTCGATCGTATTTCATGCGGTAGAAATTAAACGTGACTCGAAAATAGAAATATGTACACCGAAGTCCAGGTGCTTATGCAGTGTTTCTCAAATTTCTTACAGAGACGAAACTCAAATTAAACTAATTTTGCTGATTTTTTAAAGACCGGAACCATTTTTCCATAGATACAATATATTATTGTTATTTGGTTTTGGCAAGAACTCCCTTGTTCGCTGTAATACAATTTTATATAATATAATATATAATAATTAGACTGCGGATCTTTATGCAAAATAAATATTTTCCACATTGATTGTAAGAAAGGGGAGCTAAATACAAATATCTTCCACTCTTTAAAAATTGTACAAAATTAAAATTAATGTAACGACATCCTTAAATTTTTGTGATCTCTTCGCTGCTTAAAATTTTACCTACTCATTTTTTTCCCACAAATGCATAAAATCCACAGTCTAATAATAATAATATATAATTTAATATAATCTTATGCTAAAACTGTAAATTATTCACTAGTTTCAGACAGAACTTAATAGGTACCATATATATTTTTACACGTGCTCTTCAGGAACGTGTCCATCGCGCAGAGATCATGTTCCCGGCGAGAAGCAGGAAAATTTTCACGAATTTATCACCGGTTATAGAAATCGCGCGATTATGACCAGAAATGAGCGAGAAAATTGCAGCTCTACGAAAATTAGAGTGCCACCTAATTGATCTGTGGATTCTCGTCGGTGCTCATGAACCACTGCAAGCATGACTCAATTACGATCCAGGAACGGAGCACGTTTCAAACGATTCGTTTCGCTACATTTAACCGAGAAACGTTGAGTCATTCGATTTACACAGCAAGCAAAGAAAATCGACGGAAAATTGAAATACCATGGATACGCGCGGACCATGCTGAAAACTGATACGCTGTGATCTTATTTGCTGAGGAAACGACAGCCCGGTAGAACTGTTCTAATGATGAATAAATAAAGCATGAAACTTGTTGAACACTTTGTCTATATGTGATATAAACATGCGTTGTATCTCTGGACAAATATTGCAGTCGCGCGGTACACTGGTTTGCAAGCAAGAGAAAAACGAATACAATTTTAGTTGTCTTCGACAAACAATGATCTCGAAAGATGCGTGCGCAGTTTCATGTCGAAAAGCAGTTTTGTAATCAAATTTGTGGGAACTAGCAATTCTAAGAGCAAAAAATTGGATAGTTGTAATGAGATTGTTGAAAGAATTATTTGAACGTGTATTAAAAATGAAAAATAATGTTGCGTATACGTTAAAGAACCATGGTAGGAGCATTAAAGAAATTTCAGAAAAATGTTGACATAATGGGGGCTCGGGTTCAATTAGCAAATATGAAATAATGCACTTTTTATCGTACTCGTACCACAATTATTGAAAAATAAACGTTTTTCTAATTTTTTAGCAGTCTCTTGACAGCACACAAAAATGTGAAATAATCAAAGTTTTGTATTAAATTTTCAATATTTTTCCTTCCCTTTGATATCGATTATAGCCAGGGACGTATTAAATATGGATTCATTTTTGTAGCAGCATTTAATTGCTTTTCAACAACAAAAATTGGTCATCGCCTTTCAAAGTGTCAAGCAAATGCGCAAGAATAAAGCTGAAGTTAATAACTTCAGCTGAATTTTTCTAAAATTGCGAGAAAAGCCTTCGAAAATATGTGAAACATTGGAGTACAACCTCCGGGAAAAAGTTTATAAAAATATTACAGTTATAAAGACGAAGTTTTATAGTGTTCAGACGAATGCCTTTTGCCAGGGGTGTACTGTCCGTCCTGTGTCACCCTGTACAATAAATTGGTCGTGTTTACCAATAGCCCGTCTCTGATGAACGGCAAAGGTATTGCATGACAAATTTGCGCTAAATAGTACCGACCACAATCCTTCATCCTGGTTTGTGCAGATTAATCTCCTTTCGGGCGATTACACACCCCAATCGGTTTCAGGAACGACCTGTTTCAACGTTTTGTGCTTGTAGAACGCTGTAGGCTTTTAATCTCTATTAACCCTTTATGGCCCGAAGATACCGCAAACGTTTGTTTTAATTTCACTGAAATGATCAGATACTCTAATGATCTATGATGTACAGGGTGTTCATTTGAGAACTGTCCAGCCGAATATCTCGAAAAGTATGAAAGATACTAAAAAAAGTGTAAAACACGTGACCAAGGACTTCGAGGGGAAAAGAGGGGGGCAGTATCAGTTTTATATTTGGGTGGCGATTTCAAGGTCATTTGAAGGTCAACTTTGTTTTTTCAAATGGAAACCTATATTTTTTATTATGGAATCTTATTGTACGTAAAAAGATCAGCAATTTTCGTAGGATACTTTTTTTTATCCGCGCACTAGTTTCGGCGGTATTTAAAGAGGAGCAGAGCGAGGCATATTATTGTGTAAAATTCTTTCACGCAAATCGTTGATGTTTTCCAGTTGTACTAACATGTTGTCTGTCTTCCAATATGAGATTGTACTATTTCGTCAAGTGTGAATACTCGTAATAAGAGATACTATGTCGTAGTACAATTAATTGTATAAAATGGTGTATTCTTTAGAAAAACGAGTAGAAATAATTTTTATTTACGGAGCTGACGAGTGTGCTCGTCGAACTGCTGCTACGTTTAATGAGAGACATCCTGATACACATGTTTCTCACACGTACGTGTTACAATTAGTTGCAAAGTTTAAGGAAACAGGATCGGTGACAAATTAAAAAAAAACCAGCCAAAATTCATAAAAGAAACTGATCAAATCGAAATTAGAGGATAGTTTACTGTGAATCCTACTAGTTCAATTCGACAAGTTGCAATGGTAACTGGTGTATCAGTGAGATTTGTGAACAAATTACTTAAACATAACAGGTTTCATCCTTATAAGATGCAGTTGCATCAAAAGTTATTGGAAGATGGCTTTGACAGGCGGAGTGAGTTTTTTGAGAAATTAACTAATATGATCAACTTCACTCCTAATCTAATTAAAAACATTTGTTTCAGCGACGAATGCACTTTTTTCTTAAACGATGCTGTAAATCGTCATAACTGTCGTTATTCGAGTGACGAAAATCCACATCTTATTAGAGAAAGTAATACTTAATGGCAGGAAGAAATAAATGTTTGGGCAGGCATTGTAGGAAATGCTATTATAGATCCTCTGTTTTTCCAACAGTGTCAATCTGTATTTAAATTTACTGAACGACATCATTGATCCACTTATGACAGAAAGTCTTGAAAACCAAAGAGATGAAAACGGCAATTTTTTGTTAAATAAAGAACTTTTGTACTTCCAACATGATGGTGCTCCCCCGCATTACACGTTACCAGTTCGCCAGTGGTTAAACAATCGATTCCCACTATGTTATCCAGTGGCCACCAAGATCACCAGATCTAACTCCATTCGACTTCTTTTTGTGGGGACACTTAAAGTCTGTTGTTTATAAAACACAACCAGAAAGCGCCAACGATTTGCGTCGCAAAATTGTACAGGAATGTAGAGCTATTCCAACAGACACCTCCAAAAATGTTCGTTCAGAATTTGAGAATCGTCTATATTATTGTTTAGAAAACAACGGAGAACATTTTGAAAATTTCTCTTCAATTTCTCTTGAAATATCTCCGAAACTATTGCGCGGATAAAAAAAAGTATCCTACGAAAATTGCTGGTCTTTTTACGTACAATAAGATCCCATAATAAAAAATATAGGTTCCCATTTGGAACAACAAAGTTGACCTTCGAAAACGCCACCCAAATAAAAAACTGATACTGCCCCCTCTTTCCCCTACGAAGTCCTTGGACACGTGTTTTACACTTTTTTAATATCTTTCATACTTTTCGAGATATTCGGCTGGAAAGTTCTCAAATGAACACCCTGTATGTATTCACTACCAAGATCACAGTGGATCCAAAAAGTATTTGAGAACTAAATGTATCATTCTCGAGAAATTGTTGATATTTAAACTGTGATAATTTCGTTACAAATAATGGTACAAAGATGAATCCTTGGAGTCATTTTAAAGCTTCAAGCTTCTCATTCTCGTTGTTCGTCTCTTCAGGTATTTGAAGTAAAGATAGCAATCAAATAAAAAACTGTGGAACGTATAAGGTAAATCAATAAGTGGTTCGGTTTTTAATTTTTTCTACTGAAAGTATTGGCTTGTTATTGGGGCACTTTCCGCAGGTTAAAATCGAAGGCTTTAATTAGAATACAAATCGATATCTCTTTCGGCTAGCAAGGTCTTAAAAATGTTATAAAAATATAAACATTCTCATGATTAATGTGCTCAGTTCGAATAACGTTGCACCGTTAATTTATTGCTGAAACATTATACCCTTTCAAAAATTTGCTTCCCTTGAAATAGCGGTTTTTGACATGGTCGTTCCATTACAGAAACAAAATATGCAAATATCAAATGTTGTTATAGCGGCGAAGCTTTTACTGTCCCGGGAATGATAACAAGGTGTTTTCGATTTACGGGAGAGTGAGAGTACATTAATGCGAGCGAGCCTTAAAAATCCAACAGTATATAGCATCTTCGTAAACATTTTCGACAAAACTCTGTCATATTTCATAACATTTTATATATTTCTGAAATTACAATTTTCATTTGTGCAGCATTCTCTAATTACAGTATATTTTAAGTCCTTATTACTTAGTATTTATTTTTAGACCATAAATATTTGATTTTGTTAATCGAAAATAATATCTGCTTCCTAATTTTCATTGACAGTTTCTGAAGGCAGAAGGTGCGCTCTATCGTGCGGTATAATTAGATTTTGAGTCAGACCTTTCATTTTCAAAACAAATTGAGCACTGTTCGAGACAATTGGTGCGTTAAAAGCGTCTTTTCAGCTTGTTAAATATTTATAATGTTACAAAAGAGTACACCGTTGTATTCTGGAGAGTCTACAGAATCGCTCTGCACAGAAATCATTCGTATAGCTTGTAGGATCGAAGCAATAAAAATTCTTGAAGTTGATTATTCGATTTTCCCATTAACATTAAATTTCTCGAAAATTGCGTTAAATTTTATTTAGTGTGGTTTGTTAACCGTACAGAACACAAAATGGTACATGTTGTTTTATAAAAATTACACGACTGAATGTACTTAGATTCCTCGCAATTTTTGTAACAATATGTGCTTGAATAAATAAATTGAATTAAAAATTTCTGATATAGAAGCATCTTTGGTAATTTCGATTAATTGCATAAGATCAAATGTGAAACTGGTCATTTGTGGTACGGTTAGCGTTAAATTTTTGTATCCTCGGGAATAGGATGCAAGCTCGATCAATAGTTGACAAACATTCGTCCCATAAATTACAATTCTTCGAGAACTCTTGGCTCCCACCGCCATCAAATATCCTGTGTCTGAAACTTGGCGCATCCCATTGACCAATCACCATTGGAAATAAGCAAAGTGAAAATGTGAACTCCACCTTCGGAAGTGAACTAGAAAACTTCGAGATCCAACCAAGTTCCCTTCACGGAAACTCGAAAAGTGGAAAAGTCAGGCTGCGACATATTCTTAATAAACCAACACGCAGACGGAACCAATACGGAGACTTTGTTGTTCCACTAAATTCTTTCGAATCAACTTTGTGCATCAATATGTACAGTAATGTCTCGATATATGCACCCAAATGTTTTTGGGTCCGCCGGGCGACAGTTCTAGAAGAGGTACAGTGATTTCTCTATATATGTCGCCAGAGCCTGGACGATAAACGTCGCGGAATTACCCCCACTACCGCGGAGTATACCCCGTGAGGGGCCACGAAGCACGAGAGGCCTCGTAACACGGCTCGGGTATGTCTCCTGCACGATACATGACGCTGAAAACGCCCATGTTGGTGACATATATCGAGAATTCACTGTTCTATACATTCTTTGTAGATTGTCGAACGTAGGGTAATATAGCGATTGAAAGAGAAAGAGGGACCGAGTTTCGGCAAACGTCAAAGGACTCGGACCAGCTTAGCCTTCAAAATTAAAAAATCCTTATTTTTAGTTTTTCGTCGGTGAAACTTGTACTATCGTATTTGTCTCGTTTTTCTGGTTAAAATGGCACCAAACACGACCTGATTGCGATCATAATTACTCGCGTAATAAGCGATTCAATTTTCGGACTTGACGTTTGCAGAATTCGTGTACCTTCACCGTAAATGTCAAGTGCGAGACTTTAATCGCTCGTTACGCGAGGAATAATAATCGTAATTGTATCGTGTTTGGTGTCATTTTAATTTAAAAAACGAGACGAATACGATGATGAACCTTTCATAAAAAAAAGAAATAAATCGAAAATTAGAATAGTTTCAGTCTTTTTGCATTAATGTGAGAATCGCGAGTCGCGAGTGTAGTGTGTCCCCGATTTTGAATTCTGCTTAAAATTATTGTCTTTTACAGAAAGTTAGTGTAGAAACACGTTAAACAAACTTGTTTAATGTAGTATCGTATATTCAATCGATATTTTAATTTTTTTAATTTCACTGTCTTAGGTTGCCAAGGTTTCTAGGTTCTTTTTCGTTCCTAGTGATTCCATAGATTACTCTTTTTAATTTGTGCTAATACAACCTCTCCGTGGTTTTTTATAATTATCTTTGAACCGTACAGTTTTTCATCCGCTTCGCTTTTTCACTACTTTCGTGGCAATTCTAGGAAGGATACGCGCGTAGAACACATGAATGTATGTTTCTCTTTCCCAAACCGTTTCCGTCATGTTATCATAATATCATATAAAGTCTGACAAGAATAGATTAATTGCTCAAGCACTTGATTTCTGCATCGCACAGGAAGTGTTGCAGGTTGAACTCAAAATTTGAATCGTACCTAATCTTTTATTTCATCGAACCGCGCACCGCTGTGCGAATAATCATTACCATCGTTTTATTAGAATCAATGAAAACCTTAAAACTAATGCGCACATAAAATTCCTGAAAATTAAAAATTGCCAATTCTTTCGCATAGATTGTTACAGATATGCAACATTAACCAATTCAAACGAAACCTCGTTGCAATACCTATTACGTGAATGCAACATTTTATTTATAATATTTCTTCAGTGGATTTGCCTTATCGAATACTGCTGTTTATTGCAGTGATAACAGGAAATGTCCCAGATTTGTTTAATTTATCTTTCATCAGTTCCTCCTGGATCCTAGAGTATTTTGAAATTTGCAAAGGTTTATAGTCTATACTGCTGTGATAAACCAATTTTTTCTTAAATCATAGACCAATGTAAATCATTTTTATACAGTTCTTACTAAATTTTGTACATGGTATCTACAATTATATTGCGATTTTTATATTTTTGGACTAATCATATATTTTTACGTAAAAAAGATATAAATTATCTGTATATTTTTGGACAAAATCATGTACAAGTTATATTATTCATAATCTTTTACGTTATTATCAGATAATTTATTGACGGCTAACGAGTTCGCGTTTTTATTAGAGTTTTTAAGTCTTGCTTGTACACTTTACGTGATAAACAATCGTATATTGGTGTATAAAAATCGGCTTGTTCCGTTGTTTGGGACTTAATGGGTTAAATGCGAGGATGTTTACAGCGAAAATTTCGGTCGAAATATACGGCTTTTCATTTTTTATTTCGAGCGTGCTCGGACCGACGCGCTTACGAAATCGCACTATTTGCGGTGGGAAATTCAAATATTTAGAAAACGTCAGAAGTGTTTCCAGCAGTCAAACCGATACTGGTTTTCGTTTTGGCAACGTTTGCACGGATCGAGAGAATTATTTTGATTGTTGGCCGTGCGTGAACGGTCACGTTTATGCGTCCCAATGAAACAGCTACACAATGTCTACCGCTTTATTACCGTTCCAATTATTAAGAACAAATTGTCCTTCGATCGAGGCTGTTCTGCGATCTATGCGGTTCATTTTATTACAAGAAACTATCTTCCCCTCCCATTTAGAACGACCAGAAAAGCAACTTCGAAACAATTAAAAACAGTTCTTGTATAATACAATATTGACTATCGGTAGCAATAAATAAAATTTAAATTAGATTTACCAATGCTCCAATATTCTCATTGTTCCACGAACAAATATTTTTAAAAAACTACCAAGTGAAATTCTTTTGAATTTTCAATTTAGTCATTTGGAAAATGTTTATAAGTAGGTAAATGTTTACAAGTTGTATGCTCGTTTCGGATTTGTTATTCTGATAAAATCTTTTTAGCCTTAAAACTGCTCTAAAACTGACAAACTACTTTCACTATGAATTATTCTTCAACAAGCCGTAATTATTTTCTTACAAATTTGTGTTCAAACTACAGACCAATAATACAAAGGCCAGTGGAATAGGAAAGTAACTGAGTTAGGTCATCAACGGCAAATAAATAAATAACATAATAAAAAAAAAAAGCGGATCATAACGCGAGGAGCTAGAAGAAGAATCTGTAGCAATAAAGTACAGCAAGTTATCGAAATGTTATTTTAGAACCGCTTGCACAAGTCGATTTTACATTAAAACACTGCACGGCGTTGCTAGTGCAGCTCGATGTTTAAGAATAATATTCAAGAACGGCTTGCTACGAGCAGCAAGAAGGTATAGTTCGATGCGAGCATAGTATCTAATCGGACACTCCCATTTTAGGAAGTCTAGCATCACGCTAAGAAAACTGTTCGAAAGGCAGAGATTAGATGTGTTATACTTTGTTTACCCCCGCCTGAAAGTAGTTCAACACTGTTGTTGCGAGATAGTCTTCGTGAGGGAACACCATAAATCAGGGTGGCTTAATATCACCGTCGGCGTCGGTTCGTTGTCCCTTAAAGCTTTGTTGGTACCTAGACTAGGGACGGGGGAGTGGGAGGGGGGTGGAAAACGAAAAGGAAGAATAAATCGTAGAACCCTGGGATAGGATCATTCGCTTCGTGGATCAATTCCCTCGATTAACTTTTCCGTTTCTTTTTATTTTCCAAGTGCACTATTACTCACGACATTTCGGCCCCGTTGGTAGCCATAACAGTGACCAAGGAATCCACAAGTAATATGTCAAAGGAGAAAGTGCTTTTTTCGTTAGGCTAACAATTAGACTGCGGGTCTTTTCTTTATTAAGTCTAGTAGATCAAACGTAACGTTTTTCCATAAAGTCCAATAAAGACCGTGACATAGATCGCGTTTGGCCACCATTTTCTTGTGACCGCGTCGACCGCGCACGAGCGTAGGAAAGGACAGCGCGTGTGTAAACACGGACCGTCACTGCATACCGCCAATTAAACCGCTAAATACAGTTCAAATTATATAGTGTTTAGTGTCATATTAATTAGAAAAATGCCACGAATAAGTTGGCGAAGGTCCCGTAAAAAAATGATGAAAAACAAGGAAGTTTTGTAATTAGATTGGTAGTGGATACAATTTACTATAACACCTCGAGCTTCTCGACCCCTCGCGGGGCGCGAAGTGGAGGGGATAGGCGAACTAAAATCATGCAGGTCCGTTCGGCTTAGATGAAGTCTTTACTGCAGTCTTCGATTCTTTTAATTTTTCTCCCGTTTCAAATTCTAAGTCGCAAAAGCATGAAATCCATAATCTAGGGATAATATATGTCGTAATCATAACGGGTTAAAAATAAAAGTTGGTTCAAAAGTTCGTATATTTTACGGCCTTAATCTCTTAAAGCCCCAGTTTGTAAAATAAAAGACTCGGTAAACATTTTGTAACGTTTGCTCAGTTAACCGCAACGCATACTGCGATTGAGAAGGAAAAAAACGGATAATCCGGATTTTGCTTGTTACTGCGGCCGCCGGTGGAGAGCTGAAACTTGATATAAAATATTTTTTGTGTAGAACACTACTCGATAGCCCATCGTTAACCCGAATCGATCCGCGGGAATTTTGAACTGTTCGATTCTGGACCGATCCCTTTGAAACTGAAAATTTGATCTCTTCTATCTTTGGCTCGTCCATTTTTTATTCGTTGTTCACACTATTGTATTTTATAGTTATCCAAGCACCGCCACACGACTTCTGTGATTGCTTTTTTGATTCGTCCAATGAATTTTTCAATATTTTATTATACGTTACTCATCGTACGAATCGTTGCATAATTCTGTCAATGTTTGGTCGAGTATAGGATCTTCTTCTTGGAAAAGGGAAAACAAGTAACGGCACACTTCGTCATTCTTCTGTCGTCGTTCGTTGGTGCATCACTTTGTCATCACATCGTCAATGCATAAGTGCGTTCCTAATCGAATGTGCAAATTACAACAAATCTTAATTTAACTGTTTTTGATCATCTTAATAAGTTGAAAGTAACATACATGTATACTGTTAAATTTGTATAATCTTCCAGTTTTATATTTCACCTGTCACAATTAGGCAGCGGACTTTTATGCAAAATAAAAACTGTCTACATTGATTGCTACATTATTTTCTTAATAATTCTAATAAATTAACAATCATACTGCAAATTCTTTTGCATTAGGTGTACTCATTTTTGTGATCAACTTAAAGAGCCTTTGAAATCGTATCATCTAAAAAAAAACCATTCTACAGTGGTTACTCTATATATGTCCAAAACACGGGTCTAGCCAGGGACATATATCGGCAAGGACAACGTAGAAAAGGACTTTTATCGGATAAGCGTTTGCGACATATACAGGGTGTCCCACATAATACTATTCACGATTTTTCAAGTACTTGCGATTATCTGACAAACAAATATTTTCAACGAAAGTTGATCAGTTTTCGATTGGCTATACATTGCAGTAAAAAAAGTTCGAGACAAATTTTTTTTAGTATTGTCAAGGTAACCTTCATTTTTTTAAATGGCACTTTGTATTTTTGACTTAACAGTATTAATAGTCCGTATCGTATAGAATTGAGCGTACAACAACATGGATCACATTTCGAACATTTGATGCGACTTTTTCACGAAATCGTTTGCTTTCATTCCGTCAAGGTTCCTGAATTGAATGTAATTTCGAGTCTTGATAATAAACACAAGTTATTATCACCCATTCAATCACTGTCATTTCTTGTTGAAATTTTGATTTCTTTGCCTCCAAGGTCATCCGAAGGTCATGGTACGCTAGGTCGATGAATGCGTCTTGATACAGGCTATAATACTCTTAAGTCAAAAATACAAAGTGTCATTTAAAAAAATGAAGGTGACCTTGACAATACTAAAAAAAATTTTTTCTCCAACTTTTTTTATTGCAATGTATAGCCAAACGAAAACTGATCAACTTTTGTTGAAAATCTTTATTTGTCAGATTATCGCAAGCACTTGAAAAATCGTGAAAAGTGTTACGTGGGACACCCTGTATAGAGTAAACATTGTAATCGGTTCATTAATGAGGAAAATAATTGAATGACTCGTGGTCCGCCCTGTATAAAGCAATCCACAAATTGCGAATCAATATCTTTGATTCTATGCCGTATCGCTTTCGTTCGACATACATACAAGGAGGTTTGATCAAACATTTTGATGACCGTACGTTTTGTTGCCTAGGAAATTGTTAACAAAAGAAGTACCGGAGGTGTTCCTCTTCATACACTGGTCAAGCCTCGCGCAGTATACATATTCTAGCAGGATTATGTTTCGCTGTCGTGCCAGTGCACATACATGCAGAGTGACTCGCAAACGCACTTATCAAATTGCGAAAATTTTTTTGCAATGAACATACATTAGTCCCCATCCTTCTGTCGTGCCAATTCGAGACGCTTTCCCTGATTCTCGAGAAAACAGTATGTTCTGCATACTGTTTTATTGCCCATGGCCAATACCAACAATCTTGTTTTCATTTTGCCTCTTCGTTTTATTCATTCTTTTATTTCCAACAGTTTGCAGTGTTTGCTTACAATTAATAATATTGTAAACACTTACGAAAAGTCGAAGCGATGCTATTGTAACCCAGTGACTCTCAACCTATTTCGAGTTACTTTTTCTTGTATGATTGTTGCTCACGATACGTATATAAAAATTTTTAATTAATGTAATTCGAACTATTTTCGTGATTTTATCGTTTTAAAACAGCCTGTGGAACAGTAAAACCTTGACAAAAAAATCTAACTGTACTATGACATTCTTCTCGCCTTATTAATATTAATTAAAGGAGTCGAAGTTCTAATCGACCATTTTTTTGGTTGCAATTGTTTCAGAACATGTTAGTCTTGGATAAGAATTCGCAGTCTACTTGACTCTTTCAGTAATTAATTAGTATAATCATTTCCACCCGGACAGCAAATAATTAATTATTGTACCATAATTTCAAATAAAACGAATTAGAATAAACCTTGCACAGGTTAAAATTATACCGAAAAGTGGTAACATAAATGTCGATAAATAAGCAGCATTTTTAGATGAGAATATTTTCGATACAATTTTCTATAAACGTCAGAAAATATTGTAGGCGAATGCCATGACATAGTAAGTGGCGAACGTGCACCTAGTTTTCACAACGTTGCGCTTAATACTAGAACGGTTCTATTCCAGTGGTAAACCGAGTTGTTTACGTCTATTATTTTGCATCGTTTAACGCGAATAATTTACTGCCCAGTTTGAGCTAAATGAAATGTATCTGTAACTCGCTTATGCGATAATAGTCGGTTACTGTGGAACAGCGTGTAAAACATAAACACAATATACGTTTTTTCAAATTTTAGTCTGTTCACCATCCACGCTTGTTAATTGTTCTATCAAAGCTTGTTACTTGTTTTGAACAATTTGCTGTCCGAAAATGACATAATTCTTTCCGAGAGTCGTATCAATCGAGAATAGAAATATTAAGTCTACTGATATTCAAATGAGAATAAATACAAATTCGAAACACACTGTTGCCCTTTCAAGCCACAGCATAATTTCTTTTAACAATCTCGAGGCTGACTAAAATTTCTCGTCGCAAAATTCTTTTGTCGGCTTGCCACTGTTGTCCACGAATACGCGATGTTAACAATTAGAGGAAGCGCGGCACGCTTGGAATACCAATTTGTTTAAGGGATGGGAACAAATAAAAGTGCGCGAAATATCATAAGAAAGATAATGTTATACATCAATATGCGGGAGAACTTCGATTATCCGAACCGAACAAGAACACCTGAGAGTTCGTATAATAGAACAGTAGCTTAATTAACCTGCTGACTTCAGTCTGTATGGATTTGTATAGTAATCAGTGTTCCATATGGATCGCCTTAGATCGAGCCATTTCAATTTCAAACTTACTGTGATGATAGAGACTTCAGATGTCATCGGTTCGGATAATCGAGATTCCACTTTACTCAGTAATAATTAAAAACGCAAAACATTGGCGTAACTGAAAAATTACATGAAATACAAATTTTATTACGGTGCAGGTAATTTTGAATGTTTCAATTTACGTTAAAAATTCAGGCAACAAGTAAATAATATTATTTTCACTTATGACCACTCTGAGCTTGATCCGATCAGGCATAAAAATCACAGTTTGGATCTTAGGCACCCCGAGTCATAACATTTACTTACGGTACTTGCTGGTATAATTTTCGGTTGCTGTCATAACTAACAAATTCATAGTGCATCCACACATCACACGTGAAACACTTCGCCGCCTCTCCACTTTTCGTTTCGCCGTAATTCACATTGCAAAAGTGACGCGCAACAACCTTCTCGGCATTCGTCATCATTATTCTGAATTAGCAACGTGGCATCAAAGCGCAACATTTCACGCCGCGTTTTGCAATCCCGGTTCAATCGCAAAATCGACGCGAGACCGTAAAATCGATATGCGAACGAGCAGATAAAATTATTTATTTTAAATAATTCTTTCGCTTTATGGTGCCATAATATCCGTATCGGTCTAAACTATATTGTATTCGCGTTGATCGCGGCAACATTTTTTATATGTCAATTTCATTAGTCTTACGTCACCCCGCAAAATCTCCGGTCGAAAATGTGATAATTATTATTCTTCCGTAAATGTTATTCGGTTCGCAGGTCATTCGCTCCTCTTATTTGCAGTGCTACGAATTAGACAACGTTGGTAGCTTGTTAAACACCTCGGTATTCCAAATTACCAAGAGTATTCCAAATATGCTGCATTTCCTCTACAATCGTTGCGACTCCGTGGATTCGCGATAAGGTAGAGGGACCACGTTACCGACAAAAATTGGCGAAAAATGGTTTTACATGCAACTCAACTTTTCGTCCTTATATGAGAATATTTTTCGCCGGGAAAGGGCTCGTTCGGAAGGGGAAGGTTTAATCTAGCGCGCGCTGGTCATCCGCTGACGAGATTATGCAGATATTTGGTAATATAAGTGTTGGAAGTAGGCCAAAAATTATATATGTCCCAAATATCTAGTCGATAAAAGTCTCAGAACTATCCCTACTGAGGGGCCCTAATGCTCGAGTGACCTCGGTCGCCGAGGAATGTAAACATAACACGAGTCGGGTATATCGGTGTGAGACCAGGAGACCACTACCAATCCAATAACAAAACTTCTTTATTTTTCATTATTTTTTTATGGAACTTTTATTATACTAAACTATCAGTTCCTTCAGAGCACTTTCTGAAGAAGTATAAAATTTGAAAAACATTTTAAAGTATGAATATAAAGTATAACAGTTTCGCAAGAACAAATGTCTTCTCAAGAGCCAAGACTCCGTGGATTCGCGATAAGGTAGAGTGACCACGTTACCGACAAAAATAGGCGAAAAATGGTTTTACGTGCCTCAACTTTTCGTCCTTGTATGAGAATATTTTTCGCTGGGAAAGGGCTCGTTCGAAAGAGGAAGATTCAATCTAGCGCGCGCTGGTCATCAGCTGACGAGATTATGCAGATATTTGGTAATATAAGCGTTAGAAGTAGGCCAAAAATTGGCGATTTGCATGCTGTGGAATCCAAGCATTTTTATGCCATTGGATGAGTTTTCTGGATGAGATCGAGAGTAGCGCGCGCTAGAAAATATCTCCGGCTACAAATTGAGCTATATTTTGTCTTGATTCTCTGCGAAATAAAGCCGAAAACTTGAAGCACGTTTCTGGCGTCATGATTCATAATATCGATAATACAGAGGAAAAAATGTGACAAGTTTAGTCACAAGACTTAGGACCGGTCGGATCAAGACCAAGACGGCTCTTAAGTCTGTGTCTGAAGGCTGTGAATGGAAATTGTACAACAGTTACCGACCTGCTGACTCTGAAAAAGTCACATGACTATCCCGGGCCCTTAAATAAGATTGTATTAAAAACATGATAACTTTCTACGAGTTAACTTCTAGAATCTAATGGTTACATTCGCGTTCTTCTTTCTGTTGCAGTGTCAGAAGTGTAATGCACAAGTATCTGGAAAAGAAGAAGGAAGTAACCTTCGATAAAATATTCAATCAAATGTTTGGTGAGAAATGTTTACGTATACTTAATTACCTAGACGTTAATCGTTAAGAGAACGTCCCGTTTGAATCATACAAAGTCTGTACCGAGTCTCGTTTATTCGCAAAGGGCACAGATTGCGAGCTTCGTAATCTTTATCGAGGAGCGATACAGTGTTTACTCGATATATGTCCAAAACACTGGTCTGGCCAGGGACATATATCGGCCAGCAGATACTATTCTTTGATCCACGTGACCTTACACTCCTCGGCGACCGAAGACCCTCACGGGGTATACCCCGCGGGAGTGGGGTTAATTCCGCGTTGTTTATCGTCCAGGCCTTGGCGACATATATAGAGCAATCACTGCATCAGCTCCAATCCTGATTAATTTGCACAATAAATAGTGTTGCATATAAAACACCTTAAATTGACTTATTATGTGCAGCATGTTGGGATGATAGAGACTTCGAACGTCAAAGGTTCGGATAATCGAGGTCATACTGTACTTATTAAAATTCTTGAGAAATGAAATTAGTTCCTATCTAATTCTAATCTTCTTGAATCCACGCGGAAAATTTATATTTTACATAAAGATCCGTAGTTTATTAATTAGACTCCACGAACTAGAAGTTTTCTCGCATAATTTTGTCCACGTTCTCGAGCAAATTGACCACTGTGCGACGTCTACTATCACAGTGTGAGCGAACGGCGAGGTCTCCAGTGCGTAAAAATTAAAGTTCCAGAGTTTATATATATATTTTTTTTTTAATGTTAATCGCGAAGTTAGTGAAATTTTTAAAATAGAGAACGTTCCATATTCCCAGAAACTTCGCTCGGGAGGCTGTTTATGTGCAGCGGACCACTTCGAGTTTATTATCTACCCATTGTAAACTTTTTACTCCCGAATATATATTCTAAACAAAGTTTTTGCAAGAGATCGATGGCTTTTATTAGGTAAATATAAAGCACTTGGCCTGTGCTAAAATTGCCGAGCGCGCGCAAGATAATGGCCCGTAATAAAATTGGCAAGCACAGCGCGCGTAGCATAAGCGGCGTGGCGTTCGTACTTTATGTTTATTTATATTTCACATTTTACTGCTATATTAGTCAATGCTCCGAGATCCCATTGTCCGTCTCATTAGTACGTACAGTGGATCCAAAAAGTATTTGAACACTATACTTCCGATTTCCAAAAAATTGTCAATATTTGAGCTACGATAATTTTATTAAAAAAAATAATACAATAATTTTAAAAGCTCCAACTACTACGAGAAAAACTATACGAAAGTTTGAAAATTATCTTTGACAAGTTCCGAATAATTCTATTGAAAATATCCGCACGAAATGTTATACTACACTAATTTTTTAGTACCCAAAATCATTTAGAAACTCGACTCATTTTTATAAACGTTTGTCTGATTTCAAGAAAAATATAAAATAGACTTTATTTGGTTGAATTTGTCATATTTGCATAAAGGAGACCCACCACGTAATCATAATGTTGTCGAAAACCAGAAAAATTATTATATTTTTTTTCATGCGCTTAAAAGACACGTGCGCCAACTGTCGCTCCAAAACGAAGTGTCTCTATTGATCTGATTTTGCTTAAAATATAGTTCGCTTAAATATAATATAATGTTTATCGGATTTCAATATAGTAAGTTTTTTCTTTTTTATTTTAGTTGCACAACTACTTTACTCGGCAGTGTCTGCCTCTTTTTTCTTCTTAGAATAGAACGCGAGCAAAAACGACGAACATATGGCTAATCACCTTAATAATTTCCGGCGCTATTCATCCTAATTATTTCCGACATTATTCACCTTGCTTCCCGCACTATCGAACATCTGTTTACAAGTATACACACTTTTCCAGTATAGACCATCAGTTTTATTACTCTTTTTAATTTAATTAATCTTTTTTATTTAATGTTTCTGTTCGTTATCTGAAATTAGCAAGCAAAATATTAGCTCTTTATCGTAAAGACTGAAAATATCGAAGAATACTGCATTTTGCGAATGTTTATTTTCAGGTACGTTGCATACGCTTTGGAAAGTCGGGTCAGAAATCAGAGAAAGATTTTTTCGGGTCAATTTTAGAGCGTACGTAATAAAACAATGGAAACAGTATTCACTTGCAACGACTACTTTAATTACGCATTGTTTGTTGTTCCGAAGGTGTCTTTCGGTAGTGATAAGGACACTTAAAATTCTGTTACGCTCGTCTGTACTTGGCTAGAAAAAATAAAGCTCGTTTCATTCGTAATCAAAGGACAAGTGCAGACGTATATCTCAGCGCATGATAGACAGCCAGAAGCTTTATTGTTAAACCAACTAAATACACATTCGTCTACTTGTATTTCTCCACGCGAAGAATGCACGTCGATAATTAACATTTTAGATTTTATAGATTAACATAAACTAACATAAACGATGGGTTTGGTTGTCTTTTAGTTAATGATTTAGCTTAAACCGAGGACTTAAGAAACGGGGGCTTGTAAAAACGGATAAAATTAATTTGACAATATTTTTGGTCAGTTGTTCCGATTTGAATTAGTTTAAAATTGGAAATCACTGCCATATCCTGATGGACGCATAGTACTGTCCGTGCCTCACAAGAAATCTCGCTCCGCCTGTCCCCACCGTTGACGTTCCAGTAGGCTAATGTTTAGGCTTTGACGCCACGCGCTGCATAGTATGTACCGCTGTATATATGTAGTACAGCTTTAACCAATAGAGCAGCCGGAGGCGTGCCCCTTCCACTCTGACCAATCTGCTCTTCTCGTGCGGCACGCACAGTACATGTATTCGCTAAAATATTATGATTTACGCTGTCTCGAAGAAGTCTGGAGCTTGTTATCTCTCAAAAGCAAACAAAGAAATCCTTAAACATACAGATGTTTAATTGCAAGTACAGCGATGCACTGTACAAATTGCAATTCTGAAGTATCCACTTAATAAAAAACTTCGAACGACGCAAGGTGCTCCGAATTATCGTGACATTGTGTACGCCGTAAAATGACACATGGAAAATGAGAACAATAATATGAATAGTTACACGCCGGTACCATACAAATGAGAATTGTTAAAACCGTTTTATGTGCCACTGTTGCGTCACGCATGCGAGCTTACACGTGCGAGTTTCAACGGTCCGTCGGCTCCTTTGATGCGCGTCTTTTTCAACCCTTTCGACTGCATCTTGAACCGACCAAACGGCCGGTGCGAAGTCAATATTTTGTGTCTGCAGAGTGTTGGCAAAAATGTAAATTTTATTTGTCTAAATCAATTTCATTGTGATATTACACGTGTGTTTGGTACTCAAGGTCAAGAAATTGAATCCGTCTGAATTATCGTTAGACTGCGGATTTTATGACAAAAATGAGTAGACGCAATTTGAAACAGTAGACAACAGTTTCGGAACAGTTTACAACTTAATGAACTCCTATTTGCTTTCTGCGTCCTGCGATTAGTGCAAACAATTTTTATTTTGCATAAAGATCCGCAGTCTTATCGTGTAACAAATTGAATAAAACATTTTGATGACTCTGAAATTCTATATGACTTCAGAAAAAAATCGTTGCTTATTGCATGCTTTTCTTGCACATTTTTCTTTTATTATCAGTAATCGAAGAGATATGCCCAAATTGGAAGGGACACTCTGTGAATATTCGTTGATGCAAATTAAGTACGAGATATGAAACAAAGGTAGCAACTGAAGAAAATTCTGCGGGGGGTAAAGACAGGGGGTTGGTTCATTCAGTTGATTATACATTTAAATCGTTCTCGTTAACCTGGCAACCCCTGAAGAGGGTTCCTCGAGTTTACAAGCCGGAATCATTTAGACCTGATTTACTTTCCTCCGTGTAAAATATTTTCAAAAATTTCTTATTAACATAATATATTTCTTTCTTTAGATAAATACAATATTTTTTGTTAATATCTTAAACAAAATATGCATTAAAAAGCCGGGACACGGTCAAATTTGTCTCGTAATGCTAATTTGTTTAATACGTCATTTTTTGACATATAGTGCCCACCATAAGTATGCGGACAACAAAAAAAAATTATTTTGACAATCTAAGCCATGAAATAAAATATTTGTATTTCAAGCATCTGAATCACAAAGTAAAATATTTCCAGTTAACAATCTGAAACACAAAATATAATATTTCATTTCCATAATCTGGCATAAAATAAAATACTTATATTGAATACGAACCATTATTTTCAGCCAGAATATTAAAAATAAAAGGAATAAAATATTTCGAAATGAAATATTTTTAATATTCTCCAAATAAAATACTATTAGTACCCATAATACTATTAGTACCCAGTAATCAATTATTTTGAAATCTAAAACAAACTTTGTAGTAAATTCAAGTTCTTATTTTTTAATTTATTATACAGGGTGAGTCACCTAACGTTTGCACCTCAAATATCTTTGTTGTTTGTGAAAATACGTAAAATATGGTAAGGACAAGGTTGAATGGTACAATGGGGCTGACACGATGTCAAAAAAAATTTTGTTTTTGTGTCATTTTGTTAGAGATATCAAGGCCACCTTGACTTTTTAAAATGGAACTACCCTTTTTTAAACACCTACAATGGTTGCGTTACTCCGGTAACGATTCTGCTAAGAAATGGATCTCTACGAAATCTGGATAGCAATGAAGTGCAAATTGATCGACGAATATTCTTGTTGGTCTCAGATAATTGATGCGGTACCCATATTCCGTGCCTATATGCCTTTCCCATTTCATGTAGGTGCCTTTGTATAGTTGACCATGTAGACCCAAGGCTTCTCGATAATTCTTGTATACTTAATTTTGGATCAGCTTCCACTAGAGATTTTAGGGTGTCATTATCAAATTCGACTGGTCGTCCACCAACAGCAAACCTGAACCAACGTTGACACTTGTTGACCTTCAATACATCTCCATAAACATCGCAAATTTTCTTTGTTGTTACCGTTCAATGACGAATATGATCCTGGATAGGTACGGACGCCGCCATTTTATTACAGGGTTGTAAAAAAAATTATACTTTTAAGAATATTTTGAACACAGGCTGCTTTACCGAACACTGTAAAAGAATACGTCTTTCCTCTTCAACGATTGGTACAGAACTAAAGGCAAAACAAATTCTTTGCAAATAATTGATTACTAATGGGTACCCCTAATATTTTGAAAGACTATTTTAAAAACTTATTGCATCAAACAAAGTATTTTATTTTCAAAGTTGTACGCGTACTTCAAAATAAATAGGATTATCTACTATTTACTATTTAAAATAGTATTTTACCCCGCCGTGCTCTCGATGCACCCATTATTCTGTTCTCTCGTTTTGTATTTTCAGGTTACCTTTTATTTAAGGATTTCTGCGAAAACGTGTCGGAGGAGCCGGTCCCGCAACTGAAGTTTTACGAAGAGGTTCGTGTTAGCCCGCACACACGCTATAGTTAAGTTTCGCTAGCGTGGTGACACGCGTCGCCGTCCAACTCCATAAGGAATTTCTCATTTATGCATTGTAGATCAAGGCGTACGAGAAGCTCGAATGCCCTGAAGAGAGGAGAAAGCTTGCCAAAGAAATCTTCGACAATTACATCATGAAGGAGCTGCTGTCGGGCACGCATGTGAGTAACTTTTCTTTTGAGAAAATTTGTACACGTAGTATGTGTAAAGGTGAATTTAGGCTCTTCACTTCGGCCACAATGAAAGGTGTGAAGATTGTTTTCATCCAAAATTACCTTTGATCTTGCAAAGTGATCAGTACCACGCGGATCTTTATGTAAAATAAAAACCCTCTGACAGCGTGCCCTGGGTCTATTTTGACCCAGAATATCAAAATTGTCATTTAATTACTCAGTTCCTTGAAAAAAGTTCCTTAAATATTGAGCTAAATGATCAGCAGTTACATCAGGAAATAGTAATTTTCAATATTTATAGACAAGTTTTAAGAAATTGGAATGAAGTAAAATCCAATTTTTAGTGGGAACAGCCTTTGTAGACAAAAAAAAAAAAAATAAATATCTTACTAAATTCTATCAAATTTTGTGTTCTAGCATTTTTTGAAAATTTCCGCAGTCTATTGATAAATAATGCGGTGAATAGTCGTAAACATCGTCAATTATTGTACACAGTAAAGTCTTGATCTAAGCCGAACGGAGCTACACGATCTTAGTCAGTTCGCCTATCCCCTCCACTGAGAAGCTTGAGCTGCCTCGGTCGCCGAGGAGTGTAAACACGGCTCGGGTATGTCTCCTGGACCATAAACGACGCTTGCAAGACCCATGTTGATGACATACAGTGTGTCCCACGAATTCTATCCACTTGAATATCTTGGTTATTTCAAAGAATACGAGAAAATGTTACTTACAGAAGTTGTAGGGTTTAAGAAACTACATAATATGGTATAAATAACATTCTTCCAACTGGAGGCGTAGAGAAGATATAAAGGTCACCTTCGTTTTTTTCAATGGAGTGTCCAATTTTTTATGCTCGATTTCGATAGATTGGCGTACTCTCAGTATAAAAGTACTAAAGTGTATTTGTCCTAAATATCATTGAATATTATTTATACCATATTATGTAGTTTCTTAAACCCTACAACTTCTGTAAGTAACATTTTCTCCTATTGCTTGAAATAACCAAGATATTCGAGTGGACAGAGTTCGTGGGTCACACTGTATATCGAGAATTCACTGTATTTGTCACAATTACGAAGTTATCGCATCTTTTCGAGTATCGGAAATGTTTAAATTTGGGTCGACTGTAAACGCTCCGGTTTCCATGTTTCGTGCTGATTGTGGACGGTCCATCCACATCCATCTTGGTCTACATCCAAGATCTACATCGCAAGTGAAGAAGTATGAATTCGCCTTAACCAAGAACGATCGTTTCCTACCGGCAGAAAGAAGGCCGAAGTTCAAACATGGCGGAATCGAGAGAGAGATCACTATACCCGGGAACATATTTACCGAAACACCGTTTCTTTGAGCTTCCATTCGGCAGGAGAAAGGGAAGCCTTGAGGAAGCCTTCATCCTTTTGTCTTCGAACATGTGAAAAAGCGCCAAAAATCGTTTCTGAACTATGAAAAACAGTGTAAAAGCCTCGGACCCTGCCTCGCCTTTGCCTTCTTCATGAATGCTTGAATAAGGTCTGGAATAGGTCTTTTCGTCTCGCGCGGGGGCTTCTAATCTCTAGCCCTCGATGCGCCCAGAGGAAGAACTATTTCCGTGGTTCTTTTTTTTCACACGATTTTTCCCCGGCTCGACACACCCCTAATTTTAGCCTCGCATTCAATCGCTCCCTGCCTACGATTTTCCCCTCTGTCGCGTTAGGCTCTTTATCAGCTGAAGCTTGTGGAACGGTCGATCTTAGACTTTACGTTCTCGTGTGGACGCGCCAAAATCGGTTTTTTTTTCAATCATATTTTTTAAACGCATACAACATTGCACATATTTTCCCAAAACTTTATGCTTGGATTTATTGAAATGACAAAATTACGACAGCAGTACACTACAAACCTTTAAACACGTTTTTCTCGAAACAAAATTACATTTTTTCGTTGAATTTATCGCAATTTTTTAATTAATAAATTACCGAAAAGAAAGGAAATTTAGGAATATGCGATTCAAACATTCGCCATTTTGTCAGTTTTCAAGATAAATTATTAATTTTTGGCAAACGTACTGATTGAGAATCGTCTTGATTTATTTGTTTTAGTACGATTTTTTTAACATATTGGTAACATTTTCGATTTTAAAAAAAGTCCAAGATATTATTCGTTACAGTCCCTAATTTAACGCACAAGTGAACTTTAGCTGGATATTTACCTTTCGCGATAAGAATAAAAATACAACTGTTGCAATCAGCAACCTTTTGTCAATTCTCTTGCATTTTGCAAATTGTAAGGAAATTGTTTACGCTCGTATTGCACTTCTTTCGATCTGGTTTAATTAATAGTTAATCTCTCTCAATTGACAATGTGAAGTAGATTGCATCTTAGAACCCTTTAGTCTATCTTAATCTTTAGTTTCGTGAAGGAGTGCATTTATGTTTGTTCTATATTCTATAAAATAAATACTCTTGCATCGCTCAAGCTTTATGTTTCAGCTGAGCATCTTGATAGAACATTTTTAAAATTCATAGACACTGACACTGAAAAATGCGTCTAGATACATAGAACGACCGAGTCTTTTCTATGTTTCAAAATTGGTTCTAAATTTTTAAATCTGAGGGTTTCCTTTGCTTCTTGCTACGCCACGCTTGCTTTGACCGAACCAGAAATGTAATATTTGCTCCTATCAAAAAGATGCATTGCGTTTTTCTTCGGGTTGCCTCGTTTATGCGTGTATAGTTATCTTCTGGGTTTTCCGTCCATTCATGTAAAAATGCGAGATTCTCTTGTTGCAAAATAAATAGTGTTACTAAAACATGTCGTTTATGTACGTACAAAATACTACTGATAAACTATGTTTTAACGATATGGGAAATGCGACAGTTAAATAATTATTTAAGACAAGCATTATTATGAGTTATTAATATTTGTTATTCGCGAAAATTATAAGGAACGGGACCATTAATTTGTAACTAACATCTCCATGAATGCAACATTTTCCACTCGAATAGAAATAAATAAATAAATTATAAGACACTGTGCTCGACAATGAAAAAAAACTTGACATGATTAAGCAAAAGATAATTAAATTATTATTCTTGGTAGTAAGTAAATAATAGTTGAACCCCTTTCCTTTTGCATTAAATCTTTAATATGTTCGTCGCTAAACGAATTTTCCGCTCGTGCTACTATTATGTTCTTTTATATTGGAGGAAATAATGTGACAAAAGTAATAATAATATATTAGAAGAAATATTCTGCCTAACATATTTCTTTGGTTATCCCTTGGTTCTGATTAGAACAAAATAAAAATTGTTTGCATCAATTGTTAGAAACAAAAGCCAAATAGAAATCTGTTTCTTGCTTTATTGATTTTAATACATTGATATTTTTTAATTCTTCTAATCTGTCTACTGATTTGAATCGCATCTATTTATTTTTGCCCTAAATGCATAAAATCCGCAGTGTACTCATAATTTTGCGCATACCTGTGTTTTCGTGTTACTATGTAACAAATTTGGATTGATGGTCATTTACTAAAACCGGGAAAAATTTAATGTCACGCTGATTTTTACATGGAACTTCATAAAAACTGTGTATTCGAAATAAAAATATAAATGCTACAAGTACGTGAACAGCATTTGAAAAAATGTTTAACTAATTATGTTAAGTACGTTTATCGAAGCTGTTTCCCATACTGCGTGTACAATAATCCGGGCAATCATAAAATAAAAGGTTCGAATCATAGAAACACTTCTGAATAACTTTTAGCAACAATTGCATTCGGTAATAGAAGTCAAAATGTAAGAGTTTCGCTAATTATCGTTACAAGCGTTGACTATTAATCTGTAAAAATCGATAATGCGAATCAAAAAAGAGTCTGAACGCTGATTTTCTCGAGAAACTGCGAATATTTGAACTATAATAATTTCGTTAAAAGAAAATGGTACAATAATAAATTCTTGAAGCCTCTGTAAAAATATCTTGGACAAAATGAACGGTGGATGGAAAAAGCAGAGGCTTCAAGCTTTAAAATGAGTCCGGGTATATTCTTGTACTATTCTTTCCTTTTTTTTAAACAAAATTACCACAATTTAAATACCGACAATTTCTCGAGAATGAGAAATATAGTGTTCAAATACTTCTCGAATTCGTTGTACGCTCCGCAGGCTGGAAATTCACCAATTTTCTTTTCTTAAATGCTATAAAATTTTTATTATTTTCTGTTTGTGTTACAAGATATATTTTCGTAAACGTAACATTAAAAGTGAAACATGATTCTTTGAATTTGAATCCTAAGATCTCCTATGTCGTTATTTCTCTAAAAAGGTTCTCTAGAAAATTTCGACAGAATATTTAAAATAAAAATATTTGAAAGAATGTTTGTAACCAGTTGAATTGTACTAGTTTGCATATTTTAATTGTTTTCCAGCAATACTCCAAGGAAGCGGTGTCCATCGTTCGGCAATACCTCATAAAAAACGAAGTTCCCGTTAATTTATTTGAGGTTGGTCCTTCACGATCTGATATCGCTTAATTGTAATAACGTTAACAACTTGGTCAATCTGCGTCGATCCAATTAAATCGCATCGATTACCTTTGCAGCCGTATATCGAAGAAATTTTTAATCACTTAAGGGGAGAGCCGTTCAAGAAGTTTTTGGAGAGGTACGTTGCTGCATGAACGAAACCAAAAAAAAAACAAATGTCAAAATTCATTCTCTGGCGTCAGAGACAATTCCTAAGAAATGTTGTTGTATGCTTTCAGTGAAAAGTACACCCGTTTTTGTCAATGGAAGAATTTAGAATTAAATATGCAGGTAAATTTCAACTGTTTTCTATTGCGATACATCTATTTTTCCGCACTATAGTGGATGCAAATTCATTAAACTATAGATTTCTATACGACATAAATATGTTCTGCATTGGGAGAAGCTGAGAATATTTATTTCCAAAAATTTCTTTCCACCTTCTGCAGTCGCGATTAGACTGCGGATTTTATGCATTTATGGCAAAAACGAATAAGTGAAATACATGAAAAATACATTAGAAAAACATTAAAAGATTCTAAAAATACTGTTGCGTTATTTCCGACCTATTCAAATTATTCAGACAGAAAATGACCTTTTTGTTTCATCTCTAGTCGTTATAATCGAGATAGAACAATTTTTTATTTTGTATAAAAATCCGCAGTCTGGTCATGATACATGGAAAATAATAGTTTGCGCATAGTTCGAAATTTGGTCTACTCGTTTTTCTTCTAAATGCATAAAAATCACAGTCCACTAATTATAAATGCTATCAGAAATAACAGTACGCGCAATGAGCGTAAACCTGAAAATTCTGAGAAAAAAAAAAAGATGAAAAGATGAGTTGCAAAGTAGTCCAAGGGAAACTCAATTAACCTGAAAACTAAACAACCATTGTTTTCAGACACTTCAATTTGCCTCCACTATAATGGACTCAAACGCTACATAAAATTGCATGTTTAATCAACCTGAATGCCTCCGCCTGCTTCTTATTTTTAAATAACCGCGCTGATGCTAATACAATTTGGTAACAATAAAAAGGAAAAAGTGTTTACTGCTCTATCCGAGTAAATTAAAATTGAAAAAGGTAATGATTTAGTATAAGTAATAACGAAAAAAAATAATGATGATCTGCAAAAGTCGAAATTTGTTGTCGCAGTCTTTTTCTTAGCGAAATCAACATAGTTCACATTACGAGAATTGGAAAATTAGTGTTCATTTAATGTTCTACTTTTTTGACACCCTGTACAACTTGCATAATATTTCATGTTCAAAAGCTGCGACAGTAAAATTCTCAAATCTAATAACAGTTTGAAAATCGCATGAAGGCTATCGTTAAAAACAGAGTGCATATATCATGTCAAAAAATGTGAAAAAATCGTGTCAGCTAAAAATGCAGAATAAAAAGCTCGTTGGTAGAGCAAAATTAACGGATAAAGTGATTAACGAATCGTGCAATTACTATGGCAAGGCAGCTCATGCATTATTTAAACATCGCACATGGCCTGGGAATAAAAATTAGGTTCACAAAATGCAATTATTCCGTTCGATCAATCTTGATTAGTACTGTAGTCTGTACGTGCAGCATAACTTTAAACTGTTTTATTTATAAATAAGTTGAACAAGCGAGAAAGTTCAAATGCGTTTTGTTCAAATATGGCAGTTACAGTTGTATGGAAGATGTTCAAAAGTTTCCGGAATGTGGTTCATTATGCAGAACGTTATTTTTATAATTAATTGATGCAAGCGTGAGACATGTTTTATCAGGCATTCGCAACTGTGCGTCACGATACTTACGTAAGATAATGGTAAACTAATTATTTGATGTAACATTGTGTTGAGGTAAGCCTACAGAAGTGCAAAAAAAGTATTATTTTAAATTTTACAACCCAGTTTTAATTTAAAACTGTGAAACCAAGGTTTAATTTCAATTAGTACAGAAATGTCTCGGTATATGTACAAGAGATGTGTGCGATAGTTGATATCATACCGAACATGACACGGCATTAGATACAATACTAATCGACTTTTTTAACGAATGTCCAAATATGCAACCTCTCAACGTTTAAAACCACTTACTCTCTCAGAAAAGAATGATTACTATTATTATTATTAAAAATGATGATCTAGGTTTGACTCGATCATCTGTACGACTGCCTCTTATTTACTATAAAATAATGTACACAAGCCTCGTTGTTTATTAACGACTGAATGATCAGCAGACACCTAAGTACTCGTTTAGACAACTCATACTTTTAAAAAAAGAAGGTAAACTGAGGAATTAAAACAAATCCCACTTTAGTTGCATAATCGAATTTGCAAATCAAAAATATTCGGCCCAAAGAAACAAACGTTACGATAACGATCACGTAAACAACAAAATTTGTCAGTTTATTAACCACTAACTTTGACCAACTTGAATATTTCCGTTATTTGTAATAATATGAAAAAATGATATACTCAAAACGTGCATGGTATGAAAGGGAAAATATTGTAATGCAAACATTTTTTACATGGATGAAGGCGTTTCGAAAATTCCAAGGTTATCTTGATTTCTTTAAATGGAATTTCCTAGCTTTTGTGTCGTGAGTCGATAGAGGACCAAATCCTGCGTAAAAATTAGATCTTCATCTAATAGTTAACGAGATACAGTGAATTCTCGATATATGTCCGATACGTCGTGTATCGTCCAAGAGACACGAGCTGTATTATGTTTACACTCCTCGACGTCCGAGGCCTTCTTCGTGACCCCTCACGGGCTATACTCCGCGGTATTGGAGATAATTCCGCGACGCTTATCATCCAGGCCTTGGCGACATATATAGTTAAGTCACTGTATTTATTTTAGGCATGCCATTTGCAATTTACCTTGCGAATGCAATTCTCTATGAAGAGAACTCGGTCGAAACATTTATAAAACATTGGAAAATGTGCTCTTCATGAAGTGGATCGTATTGTGTTATAATTTGTGTTTCTTAGCAATAATCGTGATTGTAAATTTCCCAATAAATACTGTGTAAAAAGAATCTGAAAGCTATTTTTCCACCTCTCGGCGCCATAAACCCCAGTACCCGGACGTTATGCTATTCCAAACAATTAGGCACAATGTATTTAAACATTGAGAGGTCTCGCATAGATGGACAAGTGGAAGTGGCCAGAAATTTTGTATTAGGGCCGTTTAACAATATTGCATATACGTTTAAACGTGGATCTACCGACTTGGATTTTTTTGAGGAGTTACGAAAATGGAAAAAAAGTTCCGCGAACAATTTCAATTGGTCGGAGAAAATAGTAAAAGTTGCTTTTTACAATTTTTCTTACCGGAGTCTAGATTACAAATTTAAAACATCCGAATCTCAGTGCATTCTGAATTCGGATTAGTATTATTATTATGCATATATAATATGTTACTGCTGAGTCCTCCTTGGGGTACAAACCCCCGCCATAGTGGGGATAAACTTTTCACAAATAACGTGCACATCTCTGTCACATATATCGAAGCGTTTCTGTAGTTTTTTTTTCTGAAATCTCTTCCGATTACAGAGTGTAATGCTAACTACAACACGAAGAGTTAACATCAACGTACAGTTTTTATGGTAACACAACTAGAAAATGTAATAATGTTTCTATTAAAAAGAAAAAACTGCACTGTGCAATTGTATAAACAATTGGAAAGAACGTTCAAAAAGCCGACGTATTATCGGTTCGAATCCTCCAACTCGTGTCACTTACGAATTGTTTTTTCAAGGGATCGATCCTCTTCGTGTCTTTCTCCACTCCCGCACGATCATTGTTCTTCCCTGGCAAAATCTGCCAGAGAAAGGTGTCTTTGCGTCAAATGCTCGTTGCTTGTAGCAACTTCAATATCTGCAAGTCATCATCGGGTATCGATGACGCTGAAGGACACTGCATTTGGCCAATGTCATCTATTCTAGTAGCTCGGAACATTCTCGCTGACATTTTCAAAATCGGCCACGATAGAAACTAGCTTTTCCGATATCCTTCAAGAAATGAATTATCCAGTTTCGAAAACGACTCGGGTGATTTTATTCACTTTTCAAGAAAACTTACAAAATTTACAAACAAAAGTGTATACAAGACGTTCCTGAATACCTCTCAGAAGGTATTGACGTTGCTAAACACATGTTGTTTAAAAAATTGTTTGTTATAAATCGGGACACTGAGTGGTATATATAAATTTTTCTGTAAAGTCCACTCAATTTTATGAATATTTGAAATTCCTCGTAATATGCTGGCGTTTATTAACACGGTCGCTACCAGCAGTAACAATCTTCGTGGCGACAACATTTATTTAAATACAACATAGTAAAAACATCTAAAACATTCGATAAAAATATTATAACAGAAGCCTGGATAAATCCCCTGAATAATATACAGTGTGCTATAATTATCAATAACGACATATATCGATTTAATTTGACTTTCTTTAAGTCGAATACAAAATGGTGGTCGCCACACATCTGTGACGTCTGATAGCGAACCTGTTAAGACGAATACAACGATATTCGATATTTATATTGTAATTCAGAGGAATGTTGTTAACTTGAAAACTATGTCGAAACCACGATTTCTTGATTTTTATCCTGATTTGCCTTTATGATTATAAAAATTATCCACCCCCCCCCCTCCCCCACAGGTAAATATCTCGAAAAAGGTATTAAAAGGTCACATGTATTCGATCATTTGGAAAAGTCTTACGAAAGTGAACGTTAAATTATTAAGTAGTGCCTTATACTAACTACGTACACTTTTTGCGCGACGTATTGTTGTAGCGAACGTTTTCAACACCCGAGTCTCTTGCGTCGGCCAATCCCGAGATGTTACTATGAACTCTTTTCGAGGTCGGTTGAGCTCGTTAAACGAAATGACTGAAAATTTAAACATCAATTGGCCTAAAGTTTCGAGCCGTTAATTACTATAGGAGTAACGAATCTACCTATTTTAGGGTCACTAAGATATACAAAGACCAACCTAGCAACCTTCCTGCTGTGTACATCATGTAATTCGTATGCCGATGGCATGTCAGCGTAACATCTCGGGAACAGCTCGTGTAAATGACACAAGTAAGTAGTGTTTTGAAAACGTTTCGATGTCAGTTACACAAAATATGCACTAAACGATCGTTTCCCATTCATAAACGTCAAATTGATTCTCGCGAATCTTTCCAAGATCGATCAAAATATCTACAGTCGAGTCAAAAAGTATTTTTCAACACTACATTTCCGATTCCGGGAAAATTGTCGATATTTAAACTGTGGTCATTCTGTAAAAAGAAAAAAAAACAGTAGTACATTATATTCGGTACACCTATTATAATAACAGCAAGAAATAATACCTATAATTCTATAAAAAAGTGTACACGGAACACTTGTTACTGAGAAAAATATTCTTTTGATGTTGCTACTCGTAAAAAAATTACTATATTTTTTTACTAATTGCACCAATGTTCCGAGAAGTATTTGAACGCTAAATCCCCGATTCTCGAAAAATTGCCTACACTTAAACTGTGACGATTTCGTCAAAAATGCTCGTACGCTAATAAATTTGGAGTCATTTTAAAGACTTCATTTTATTCTAAGATTTTTTCATGACGTAGCAAGCGAGAATCTGAGAACACGTTTTTTTCTCGAAAGTGCTACACATTCAAACGTCTGTGAAAACTTTGGAAAATTATGTTCATGGCTGAAACCGCCGTAGACTTAAAGATTGGAGCTTCTTCTTTACAATGACACGTTAAAAATTGATGTACGATTTTGTTTTTCGGTGGTACGAGTTAGTATAAGTGGTATAAGTGACACGACAAGGGCTTTGTACGACCGAACTTGTTCCTCATTTTTGTTCCACGAAACCGTGAAAAAAATCGTAACTCAATTTTTAAGGAGTCGTTGCAAAGAGGAGGCTTCGATCTTCAAATCTACGGCAGTTTCATTTCGGAGAAAAATTTTTGAAATTTTTTAGACGTTTGTACTCGCTGCATTTTTTTTTAGGCGAAATGGATCTTCGGTTTTCCACCTGTTACATAGTGTAAAAATATCTTAGAGGAAAATGAACAGTGCTTTGAAATCAGTCGAGGCTTGTGATGTTTGTTCTTGCGAAACTATCGCGATTTAAATGTCGACAATTTTTCGAGAACCGGAAATGTAAACAGTGTTTGAATACTGTTTGGTTCCGCTGTGTGTAAACAGGTGCTCGCGTAAAGCGAATTGTTCTGTAAGATTCGTCGACGAAAGAGTGAATTGCATTCACGAGTTTTTCGAACCAATTACTGTTTCAGTTGACGATGAACGACTTCAGTGTGCATCGAATAATTGGCAGAGGGGGTTTCGGAGAGGTTTATGGCTGTCGGAAGGCAGACACGGGGAAAATGTACGCCATGAAGAGCCTCGACAAGAAGCGAATAAAAATGAAACAAGGCGAAACGTTATCTCTTAATGAAAGGATAATGCTGTCGGCAGTCAGCACAGGGGTAAGCTACATTTCACAATGTTCCATTAACCCTTTGTAGATGAATTGTTTTTTACAATACAAGAAACCCGAGGGACAAGTTTTATTTTTAAAAATGTCTGTTTTTTTAATCATTTGATATTATAGATTTGATATTAAATGATATTATATAACTGGGTTTTAAATCATTTGATATTATATATTTAGTGCATTTGTCTAAGCTTCTGAACTTCATTGATATTTTGTTATTCATATTTTATCCTCTTTCCTATTTTGTGTTCGAGACGTGTAAAGACTTAATTATTGTCGTTGTTGCTTTATCCAACTCTCTTTCAGCCTATGCGAGGTAAAAAAATACTGAAATTTTAAAATAGGCTTCGACTGGTACATGAAGAACTGCGCCCGATTGGTTAAAACTCACGAACGTCTTAAGATAGACAATGGTTGTTTGTTTTGATTCATCTACTTTTAGGGATGAGGTATTCCTGACGCACATAAGAAAAGTTCCTTACCGTTTTGCAAGTTAAGGTATCATTTTCGACAAATTACTAGTTGAAAATTCGAGGTTTCATTTATATGCGCATTTTTCTTCTGGTCTTGCAATTTTGGGAGCAGAAGAACACGTGATTCTACATACAAAAATACGTTCGCAAAAAGAATTTATTATTTTTCCGTTTGAGATTGTTAATACTGAACCACGGTCGGATGACCGGTTTTTTAATTTTACGGTTGTTAACATTCTACAGACGGGTCTTTTGGAAATGGTTCATTAGTTAAGCACACATTATGATGAAAACTATACAAAGTATAAATAAATTCGATATCCTCGCTTTTGCAAGGCCACACGTCACTTTTAGCGCTCGGTAGGATTATTGTTGTTAAGAAAATAAAAATTTTATATCAATCTGCTTCACTTTGGATAATAAACTAAATCCAAAAACGCTTAATAAATAAAATACTTGATGTCGAATGCTTCAGAAATACTTTCTGTCAACATGATAACCTTCAAGGTCACACAAGGTCAGAAACAATGCAGACAAAACAAAAGTTACAGACACCATTGCTTTGCTTGCAAAAAAAAATTAACTTTCTCCTCTTTCATTTTTGTTTTCCACTGTTTATTATTTGCAAGAAAAACACTGGCCGGTGTTGGTGTGAATACCCTGTATATGTATACATATGTTGTTGTATATGTGTACAACAATCTATGAATGCCGGGGAGTTGAAGCCAGTTCGACAGAACTCTTTGTTCTCGTTTGTAAGTTTAATAGTAGTTCTGAAAGACAGTACGATCACGATTAATCTTTCAGGTGGATTGCCCCTTTATCGTGTGCATGACGTACGCCTTCCAAACGCCGGACAAACTGTGTTTCATTTTGGACCTGATGAACGGCGGCGATCTCCACTATCATATTGGCCAACATGGTGTGTTCAACGAGAGAGAGATGAAGTTCTACGCGGCCGAAGTGATATTAGGATTAGAACACATGCACCGTAGATTCATCGTCTACCGGGACCTAAAGCCTGCGAACATTCTCTTAGACAAGCATGGTCATGTCAGAATATCGGACCTGGGATTGGCCTATGACTTCTCGAAGAAGAAACCGCACGGAAGTGTGTAAGTACAATCAAATTTCCCAGCAGTACTTTAGTCAACTTATTATTAAGAGAACAGTTTGTTCATTACTGTAAGGAGCAAAACTGATTACACACTATTTGAAATAGCATAACTTTTTTCAAATTAGTCGAAATAACTTTAATGTTTTTGAGAAGTTAGAAGGATCAATTTATTAGACGAGATGTAAAAAATTTTTGACAAAAATTTGAATTGTTCGGAATCGTGAAAGAAATAGTAAAAGTTGGCTTTCTCAGCTTTTTTATCTGAGCCTGTATTGAAAATTTAAAGAATGTGTTTGATTCGCTCAAATCAATTATATCCATGATGAAAAGTTCACCGATATTGGTTACTTCGTTCACGAGTTATAAACGATTAAAAGCGCGATTTTAAGTCGAAAATCGTGAACAATGGCAATTTTCCCACTTTTACAATTTTTTACATCTCGTCTAATAAACTAATCCTTCTAACTTCTCAAAAACACTAAAGTTATTTGGACTAATTTGAAAAAAGTTATGCTGTTTCAAATAGTGTGTAATCAGTTTTGCTGCTTACTGTATATTGCTTCCAATTATTACATATTTTACTAATGGAAAATACTTTGAATAAAATATTCTCTATTTCTCTAGAATGGTACTACTCGATTAATTACTCAAACCACACAACGTCAGTACATATTTTTCCTTCCTTTAAATTTCTCAATCGCAGACGGTTAATAAGTGCATCACTGATCTAATTAGAAAAAGGAAATAGGTTTCCGAAGCAAATTTACTGAAAAATCTTTTTGTTTCAGTGGCACGCATGGTTATATGGCGCCAGAGGTACTCTCCAAAGGCGTCACCTACGACTCCAGTGCAGACTGGTTCTCGTTTGGCTGCATGTTACACAAATTATTAAAAGGACACAGTCCATTTAGGCATCATAAAATGAGAGGGAAACATGAAATAGATCATATGACATTAACTAAGGTGCGTAACTCATGCTCACCATCCCACATATTCCCTTTGTTATCATTAGACTGTGGATCTTTATGCAAAATAAAATTTGTATACGTCAATTGCAATATATAGGAGCTAAGTAAAAATTTATTTTGTTCATTAATAATATTTATATGTTAAAAATGGTATATCGCCATTGTTAAACTCTTTTAATCTTTTTACTCTTTTGAATTACACCTACTCATTTTAGTCATAAATGCATCAAATCCGCAGTCTAGTTATCCTCATACAATAACGTTCACATACTGTTTTTTCATACAACCAACAGATAGTTATTTTAGATAGTAGTTCTTAGTGATTCACCTTGCATGTGAAAACGTTACTGTATATTTTAGCTTATTATTGTTATTATTATTATTAAGGGTTCAGAGAGTTTTCACGGTACTAACGGGCTAAAATAATTTCAGAAGGTTGAGCTACCAGAAACATTTTCGAAAGAGCTGCGATCGCTGATGGAAGGTTTGCTGGAGCGGGACGTGAACAAGAGGATCGGTTGTCGGGGCGGTGGGGCGGACGAGTTGAAAGAACACCCGTTTTTCGCCGGCATCGACTGGCAACAAGTTTATCTTCAGAAATACACACCGCCACTTATACCACCGCGAGGCGAAGTGAACGCGGCCGACGCCTTTGATATCGGTTCCTTTGACGAAGAGGACACGAAGGGTATCAAATTAACGGAAGCGGATCAAGAGCTTTACAAAGATTTTCCTTTAGTCATTTCGGAGAGATGGCAGGCCGAGGTTGCGGAGACCGTGTTCGAGACGGTCAATCTCGAAACGGATAAGGTACAGATTCTCAATACGTTAAACTTTCTCTTGTCCTACCAGAGAAAGAAAGCCGAGGCTCCGAACGTTATCATACCGTTCATTCTTTTTCTTCTTCTTTCCCCTCGCAGATAGAAAGTAAAAAGAAGTCGAAACAGAAACAGAGGTTCGACACGGACGAAAAAGGTAAACAACAAAGTGTACTGTTCTGTTTGTGCCCTTTGTGCTCGAAGTTATTTTGCGAATCGTGGTATAGCAGGAGGTATAGTGGGCGATTCTATAGGCAAAGATCAGTCCATAAGTGTCGGGTTTTTCATTTTATATTTACGTGTATTACGTGTATGATCCTCTGATCGCCTTTATCACGATTTACGAGACGCCCTGTATAAATGTAAACAAATTTAGTTTTGAATAATGGTAAAGTAATTCTCAGTGACTGCTCGAAACCGCCATTCGAGTGCAAAGGGTTAATGACATCTTTATAGTCAGAGTAAAGAGATATCATTGTAATTATAGTGATTTATTACAGGCTCGGATTGCATTTTGCAAGGTTATATCAAAAAGTTAGGGGGCCCTTTCGCCAGTGCGTGGCAGACACGCTATGCGAAATTATATCCCAATCGATTAGAATTGTATCCTGAATCCACTGTCAAGCCGGAACTCGTTTTTCTTGATCAGGTAAACCTTTTTTTCCTTCCAAAATGAGTGACTCACTTACTAGTCTTTTTAAACAATATTAAAAGAATAATTTAATGATGCTATAAGTTATATTTAATGCTACAAACGCATACGCAATTTTATATACAAGGTAGATCACCTAGTAAGAGAACCTAAAATGTCTTTCTTATTTTCAATTACATAATAACATTTCTGGGGAAAATCGATTAAGTCATTAAAGATTATATTCTTGCTTACACATTTTTGTATAGCATTTTAAACTCTAATTCACGGTGACTTACCCTGTACGTTGTAGATTATTTAATATTAAATTACAATGAACATATTGAATTTTTAGGTGGAAGAAGTTAGCGCGGATCTTCAACATGTAAAAGGGGAACAGTGCATTATCGTCCGCAAAAAAGATGTAAAAATAGTGCTCACAAATCCCGTAAGTAACATATTCCCCTAATATGCCTACTTTCTCAGAGATTTTCCTTAGATCAATTCCTTACAATCTAGCCTGTCCAGTATATGCAAATAAAACGTACCCTAACCGAGGCAGAAATCACAAAATTGATAGTATACATAGAGAATAAAAACGTAATCATTCAAATTGATCTGAAACAGAAAATATGAATTTTATAATCTATGTTTGACCGTACGTAGTGTATTACAAACTATCCAGACTAGCCTTTGTTAGCAGACCGGTACAGTAAACTCAGGATGTTTATTGGAAAGCCGCGATTACTTTTCAAATGATAAACATAGTTGGCACGTTTGACCGAGAATCGCATTCTTTCAGGACGAAATCAGTTTAAAGGAGTGGGCGGTATCGTTAAGATCTGCGCACAAGTATTCTATGGAAATGTTGGGCAACATGGCAAAGAAGGCTGGCAAAATCTACGGGACGAACGGTAACTAGCCCAATGCTGATACCTGTATGCCGTTGACATACTCCAGCCCCACTGCCTACCAGCAGCAACAGCAACTTTTTTTATACTGAGAATCAACACGAGAAAGAAAGAGAGAGAGAGAGAGAGAGACCATTGAAGAATATCTCCAACGAGGATATGGCAATCGGTTGGCGATTTTCCGCAACCGCGAACCAAAAGCATCTAGGTCTCGACGAAACAGCTCCAAAGAAACTCCCTTTGAACGGCGGGTAGCGTCGCGCTGTATAGAGACTCTAGGAAGTAGTGTCGTACGAATCGTCACGTCGTTATATTTGTACGTTAGTTGTATGTGCAATGTGACGTAGGAATTAGCAATTGATCAATGCCCATCAGTATACACTCCCACCAAAACTCGAAATTCGCACCGTGTACACGCGTTACATACAAACGTGAACAAATACACACACACACATACACACACACACACTCTCTCCAGGCAGAAACACGCAGGTGACACGAAAACGCAACCAGTAGTATATTATTGTTATATCGATACGAAGTATACCCTGGCCCCGATTATACTTCTCCACCGTTTTATACCGTTCGTTTACTTAATTTATTTACTAATGCAGGACAATTTTATATTGTGGTTACGTATTAGTAACATGCGCGCAAATTCGTTTATTTATTGTGTTGAGAGAAATGAGAGAACGAGAGGGAGTGAGCGAGAGAGAGAGAGAGAGAGAGAGAGAGAGAGAGAGAGAGAGAGAGAGAGAGAGAGAACGAGAGAGTGAGAGAGAGAAAAAGAGAAAAAACGAAAGAGAAAGAGAGAAGAGCTCGAACAGTTTGTACATTGTCGGTAGCCAACCGAAGATGGTTATAATAATTGTATACGCTCGAGTAGGTACTGGCGAGTTCGCTCCGGCAATAAAATTGTGCGACGAACGCAGCTCTTGTATTAATATTTCTTTATTCCACTCGGTCCTGTATTCGAAATGAGAAAGAAGAAACATGAGAAATCTGATATTTTCTGATAAACAATCGTTGTCCTTGCTTCTTCTGCACAGCGACCATATTGGAGCGCATTATGTCTTGGAAAATTTTTCATGACTGGACATTGTAGTGTCGCAATACATCTTGCGGAACGGGAATATCAAGCATAAAATATTGCAAACTATTTTGGACGACTAAGTTAGCTGCTTTTTTGACAATAAAAATTGCTATCGAGATCATTCTGGCGTCCCTTTACCAAGGGAGTCATTCGATGGTGAGAAATTATAAGTATCGGATCCTAACAAATGTCTGAGAGAAAAGAAGAATATTAAGATTATCGGTGACTCTTAATTCTTTACACTTGAATGGCTGGGTCTATTTTGATCCAGCATTTCAAAGGCAATTCTAGCTACTCGGTTCTGTGTGTGATTAGTATCATTAAAAATATGTTTGAAAACATTAATGAACTGTTAAACGACTGTCTAAATGAAGCTAATCGTCGTCATCTGTATTGCCATCTGAATCTTTACTCAATTCATTGTAAAAGATAAACTCGTAAAAGTTAAAGGAAAACTCATAATTAATATGTACTACCTTTCATATACTTGGTCTAGTATAATTTAAATTGGTGACAATTTTCGATATAGTGATAACGATCGTGTTTATGACCATAAAACCCGTGGAATTTCGCTGCTATATTTTTGTATAACAAACGTACCCTTTATTATTAGTTGTTGATTATTCTAACAGAAAATGAGTCCCCAGCTGCTGACTGTATACTTCCCATGTTAAACTGTTCTTAGAAATTCCTCTACATTGGGTAAGTACAATGATTTTTATTTTAATAAAATAATAAAATAGTATATATATATATGTATATATAGTAGTGGGGATAATTCCGCGACATATATAGAGAAATTCAATACAATAACACTGTACTCCACGGCTTCATTTCCTCCAAATTTCCCGTAGAAACAGAGCCAATTGAGAATTCACATTGACAGATTTCAATCTTCTTTCCAAAGCCTCGAAGTCGACTCTTTCCAACCACGATGGGGGGTCCATCTCTTTATGCGGGAGCGGGCATAGCAATCGTTCCACTGCGGCGCAAAAACCGCACCAACTTCTGAAATTCAGCGACTCCTTGATTTCACCAATCACAGATTTCAAGTACGCTTCTTGCTCTGCAGTCACGGGCTTTCCAATGATGTCCTGCAGAGCCTCGCAAATGTCGCCAGGTAAAATGCATCTGGTAGTCCGTAGCGCTTCTTCTTGAAATTTGTTGAAAGCTCTGCCAAAGATCAGCTTTCTTCCGGAGGAAATGAAAACGTGTTTGCTGAGGTAATCTAATACTGTTAAATCTGAAAGAAATTAAGCGACAAGACATTTATTTCATAAAGCTGAACGAAAAGTGGAATCTTCGGGTAATATGTTTGTAATATATAATTATCACACTTGCCGCGCAGACTCTCGCTATCGAGAATTTCGAAGCGGGCCACTTGGCGGGAAAATACTCTGGGCGTGTTCGCCATTTTGGAGTTCAAAGATCCTTGGTACCCTCTGGCGCGTGAGTAACTTTCGCCTTTAGCTCGCAGAGCTTCTTCCAGCGCAAGCCTTCTCTAGTGTTACAGAAAACCGTTGAATTAAAACTACGTGTACGTATATGTCTTATAAATGTATATTTTTGTAGCCGTTTCTAAAAACAACTACTTTTCACACGGGTAATTATCATTGATTTATTGACGAATAGTCACGCTCTAGTTCCTTAATATTACACTAACATATTCTTTATGTTTTCTAAAAGATTTCATGAATTCTGTTTCCCACCTTGAGTGAGAATTCTGCTTCCACTTTATCTCGATCTAGTTCTCGAAATAAGTGTTTCAAAATATCTGGTTCGATGAAACTAACAGGCAGCGTGGAAGCCGCAGCGGCCAATGCAGTTATCTTTTTTGGAGTCGACGAGGGATTTTCTGTGTCGCCGTTTGTTGTATGAACTCTATAATAAAAACCAAAGAAATGGTTCATTATTCTCCACGATTCGAACATCCGCTAACCATGAGAGAATACAATTTTTTTACTAACGAAGTCCTCCGAGAACCATCTCCTATATGCGATATTTGAGTTTCGGTTGGTTCTAACAGGTCATGGACTTCTGTGTATTGTCTATAAGCTGAACCGCTGCGGTTCTTCCCTTTACGCAAGCGTTTTCCTCGCCGTCGAATGACTGCCAGCTCCTTGTTTGCTCTTCCTGGGCTGACCTCTTCTGCGACTCTACTCGAGTCCTTGGCAGATATACAGGGTGAGTCATTTAACTGCAGTAGCAAAATTTACTCATAAATTACTTGTTAATAAATGTTCCAAACGACAGCTGTTTGGTATCGAGTGGAACAATAATATGTGATCATTACCAATTAGCCAAATACTGTTTCAAGCAAATTTAGCGTAATGTTTGTACCACACTTTGCGAGCAAAAGACTTGCCCATTTGGTACCAAACCCTGCTTGGAGCAGAATTTGGTCCCCATTTTATATGAATTTGGCACCCTTTGTCGACAAATTCCGAGACAGATGGATCGCAAATTGAGTGCAAAATTTCCAGGCAAAATTCCATGCCAAATTGAAGCCAAACCTTGGCTTCGTTCGGCCCTCGTTGTGGAGGGCAGGTCCGTCGCACTTTGGCATGAAATTTTGGCTGCAGACTTTGCACTCAAATACCGAGCCTAATGCGGAAACATATGAATAGGAATTTGGAGACAAATTTTGGTGCCAAATTCAAAGCAAATTGTTTACTGGGTTAGACTGCGGATTTTACGCATTTATGGAAATAATTTATGTATATAATTTGAAACAGTAAACCGACTAAATTAATTAAAGAATTTGAGTACATTTAACTGAATAAAATTGCTAAAGAAAGAAAGAAACTCCTATGCGGTTTCTGTCTGCTGCAACTAATAAAAACAATTTTTTCCACTGGCTAATCTTTTACTACTTTAAGTTTATGGCTTAGCCAAATTACGATTTAAGATAACTTTGTTATGTATAAAAAATAGTCAGAACATTTAGCAACGCTATTTTCAGAAGTCAATAATCATTTTGACTACTCAGATTCTAAACGTATAATTAACCCTTAGCACTCGAATGGTGACTGTAAGGCACTACTAAAAATTGCTGTATCATTATTCAAAATACGTTTTACATTATTAAATTTATTTGTATTCAATAAATTACTAGACACTTCAGTATTGTACGAGTAAATTGCATCATTTTCGTATGTATAACATGAAAACAAATATATAGAAGGGAAATATTCTAGGTCGGAAGAAATGTTTCCTTTTGGAGGTAAAATAGCTTCGAGTGCAAAGGATTAAGAAGTAATTGTTACATTTCTATATATAAACAGTCTTGCTTGGAATTTAAAAAAAATTTCTACCGGTTCATAAATGTCTTCGCACGGGCTCGGAGGTGGTGCATCTGTTGACGGCTTAGGCGAATGGTGTCGGTATCGAAGTGGTGATTTGGGCACCACAATCTTAGCTTTTCGAGAAGTTGGAGGTGGTTCTAAAGTCAGAGCATGCCAAGTGAAAGTTTCATTTTCCTAAAAGCATAGAAAAGTTTTAAGTCGTCATTCTGCCACAACTTGGCATTATAATTGGTAATTTTTAATTACTATACGTCCTACATAAGTCCTAAAAGCGATCCTATGTAACATAGGTCCTAAAAGCGATCCTTTCCCTGTAAAACCAACTTATCATTACTTATCACTATTTATTACTGTTCCATATTGTTGAGATTAAGCCTATTTTGTATTGAAACCTTCGCGGGGTACATAAGTAGGACATTGTATTGCTGCGCATGCGCAGCGTCGTTTCTAGCCTTCGGGCCTGCGGCGTACGGCCCTGCTTGTGCGCTTCATGCGTTTCGCTTCGCTCTCGTGTGTGCGCACTTTTATCAGAGAGGAAATGAGAGTGCTCACGCTTGGGGTTTCAATCTCCCCACTTTTCTGTATCATCTTTTTAGCCTGGAACAGAACCTGCATCAACTTTTTAGCCTGGGACAGAACCTGCATCAACTTTTTAGCCTGGACCAAAACCTGCATCATCTTTTTAGCCTGTATTTGAACCTGCATCATCTTTTAGGATGGATCCTCTGGATAACATAGAAGTAGCATCCACTCTGGCATTATTAGAAATCCGCTGCTAATGATGCAAGTAAGATGAAGCAGGTTCTGGTCCAGACTAAAAAGATAATGCAGGTTCTGGTCCAAGCTAAAAATTAGACCAGGGGGCAGCACTAGACCGGGGAACATAATTTCTGTTTTACCTAATTTACACGTTATCGCGCCTATACATATTATAACTGGTTCTCTTCGCAACACATTGTATGTACACACTTTATAGACGTGACTGAAGATCTGTACTACGGCTTGTGTTTATGTACAACCTTATGTTTACGTGTTCCTCTTGTGTTTGCAACTTTGGACCAGAGAGGATACTCTCTGCTTGAACTAATACTTCCAACTTCTCTGTATCGGGAGCGAAATAATATGATCATAATATGGACCGCTAATAAATAATAAAAGATGATTTTACAGGGAAAGGATTGCTTTTAGGACCCACGTCAATCAGACATTTTTTACTCCCCATTCGGTGGGTACTCTAAGTATCGGACCTTTCTTTTATCAGCCTTTATAGCTCCGGTTTCTCACAATCGATGCTCAAAATTTGACTTTGCATAAAGCCATGCAAGTTGATCGACTACAAACCATCTGTTTCTTGGAGTTCGCTCTGAGGTCCAAAATCAGCGTGGTGCGTTCTTGCGGATTACAGGTTGCCAGTATCTCATCTTGTAGTCTATTTGTCAACGCAGGTCCACTGGCAAGCGTGGGTGCAGGCGTTAACGGTCTGGAATCTGTCTCGGTATATTTGCGGAATAGTTCCTCGGGAACAGTGGCGGTGTCAACATTAATCGCCTCTATATTTTCGGCAGGACCGACCGTGTCCGCAGTGCCGGCAGCCGCAGCTATACTTGCCCTAATCATGTCCATTTCTTCAGGCAGCAAAAGCGCCTTCCCCTCTGTCGCCTAAGAAACAATTGCACGGTCGGTCTATGCTAACCATACCTTACGCACAAGGGTCAACCCCCCCCCCCCCAACAAAAGTACGGTTAAGTACAGTTAAGTTCAGTAATATTTAGCAAGTAAGTAAAAAATACGAATCACCGTCGGTAAAAGGCTGAAGGAACTTGGAGGACATGGTAAGTCAGACGAAAATGGAAATAAAGAAGATATGTGCAGTATTAAGGAAAAAATAGTATGAAAACAAAGGAGGAAATAATTAAATTAGAAAAAAAGATGAACTAGAGGGAAGGAAGCGATAGATGAGAAACTATAGATAGCCGAGAGGAAGTTGAAAGCATTCGAGGTGAAGAGAAGAATGGAAGGAGACGGAGGAAAGCATTCATTATTGTATCACACAAAGACAGTCCGTATAGTGTTAAACTGAGACTTCTTACCCATGAATCCTTAGCTCGTCGGAGAACCTCTTTGGCTTCACAGTCAGCTGGGTGATTACACAGTACAGAACAACCATAAGGGTAAGGATTGAAAATACCAGAAAATGGCCGAAGTATAATAGGCGCTGGTTTAGTAGTTCCTGAAAGTTCTACACGCTGAAATGGAAAATACGTTCAGATTTGTTTCGAACTGCTGCTTGTGATGCGTATAAAAATCTCCTTTCTTGCGACGCTATGTTGTTAATTGATTAATTAAGGTTAATGTGTGATAAACATAGAAAAAAAATCGTAAATCAAATTGTTTCGTTGTTTTAAATAATATTTGGAAAATACCTTAATTTTAGGGCGATCTACCGGCCGAGTACGCGCTTCCATTAATCCTGTGGCACTTGCGATCTTCGACATTGTTCTTTTTGATTGTTCCGCGCAAAATTATTGCCGGTCTACCGTGTGTCTTGAAAATTACTGTCAGCACCAACAAAGTAGTACCGAATCTCCTTGGCAGCGCGTTGCTACGCGTATGCGATTGGTCGATAGAACCTAACGGGAGTTGGGTGCATTTTAATCCGGAGTTAATCCGGATTAATTTTATTGGAATCACTATATCGAGTAGTACACGAGTAATATACAGTGAATAATCAAAATATTAGAACCACACCGATTATCCGACGATTTTACATTGATACAATCATTTTTTTAATGGAAGCCTAGCTATAAATCATTTTTGCCTGAACCATTGACGTTTGTAATTTACAAATGCACATTTAGGACCAGTGTAGACGTTAAAAAACGTAGTGCTGTGGGTCTAATTATTTAATCTCCCACTGTAGTGGTATATGCGCACTGTTGAATAATAGAACTATGTTCTGTAACTTTGCAAATAATGAACGAAAGAAAAGATATCGTGAACAATATAGTGAGATTTTTACAATACAGTGAGTATTTCATGATGTTGTAAATAAGTTAATAAATAAAGAAATAAAATCTAGTTAAAGTCGCGTGCGCTTAGTCAGGTGTGTTTAAAATGGTTAATAATAAATAGTGGATCGACGATAAGACTAGGTGTAAATAAGAGTATTTCATGATGTTTAAAAATGTATAAGAATATTTTTCAAAATGTGTATTACGTTTTGATCATAATCGAGCAGGGCGCTATTATCATGATGGAAGACCTAACGAAGACATTTTTGGCAAGGACTAACAGCTTTAATTCGTAATGAGAATCCAACTTAATTATTCATGGCTGGCTGATCCTCACAGCTGAACCGTTTTACGAAGAGAGTGAATGGGTTTTGTTAGGAGCGAGGAGCATGGAACAGTGGTAAATTTCCGGTAACATGCAACAATCTGAGCGTGCAAAATTATTGTTATCCACCCCGTGGCTCTTCATGCGCTGTAAACTCCTTCTACGTGTGACTGCTCATTAACACGTCGCTGTTAACTGCGCCGATAGTGGTGATATTTAGATTCTTGCGTTCCACACACGTGGATGTTAATGTCACTATGCTCAATTACACAGGTTCCAAGATGCTTATTGCCCAAGATATGATCATTCCACAGATACCAAGTGTTATAGCCCCTACAGCCCCCCCCCCCCCTAAACCCGCCACTGCCGGTACTTCAGGTAGTAACATGAACTGTGCACGTTTTTAAACTGCGAACAACAAAATTTTACAGACATTTCGATTTGTAACTTTTTGGACCAGAAAAATGTCTTCAGCGAAACCCAGTCGCTGTAATGCAAAAATATCCTCGATAAAAATGAACGACGGATGGCAAAAGTAGAGGCTTTAAGCTTGAAGTCTAGGGAATAGAAAGGGAGCAAACTTTAAAAATGCAAAAGATTTATTTAGAACGAGAATCTCAATTTCCCGAGAATGAAAAATTTAACGTTCAAATACTTTTTGGGTACACTATACGTTTTTTACTTGGCTTAAGAGAACGCTTATAGAACCTTTGTTACAGATCGTCGTTACTAAACTACCGAGGCAACTGCGTTAATTTCTTCGGATGAAAAAATTGATCTAGCTTCGGTTAAGCGGTGGAACAGCTTTCGGGGTCGAGGTTTGTTCAGCTTAGCATAATGGGAGTCAGAGTACGGTAATTATTCAACGACATCCGTCGTTACTCCTGTTTCGAACAAGAATCGGTCAAGTCTGGTTGCGGACACGGAATTCTCGATTCCGCTCCGCGGCGCAACAAATGCAAATGAAACTTTCTTCCTCGCAGACGCGTGTCCTGGCATTACTCGTGCCAAGGTCATTGATTCCTCGAGTAGTTCCGGCTTAGTATCTGGGCCAGGTTAACCGATCCAACAGAGTTGCCAGCATCGACCGGAATACCATCGCGAACCACGCGACGACGCGCCGTCACACGTTTTGATACGAGTGGTCGGACCTGTCCGATAACTAGACGACCGGACACAATCAAAGAATCGGTTACGTGTCCCCCGTCGTACACACGACCGCACTTTCGTAGTGGTTTGCGAATCATCGTACGCATATAGCACGTCGCGCAGCGATCAATTTTTCGAAAAAGTCGAACGAAAATCGGTATGCCGCGAAAATAGAATTTATTCGCGTACAATACAATTGGACACACACGTCCATCTTCGTAAATCAGTCTTGTCGAGTAACAATCTCGCAACAATCTCTGCATCATGCACAAAACATTTTTCCAGTTGTAAAAGAAAAGAATTGTTTTTGCAGTTTCATCAAGTTTTGACGCTGTGGTACTATTTGCACAAGTGATTGATTATACTATCATGTAATTATACCTATTCTGTTTGCTTTGGATTTGTAAAAGAAAAACTGTTTAGTTACTATTTATCAGAAAAAAATTATTTGAAACGTTTCACATTTTTGGATTAATGTTACTGCTTGCAATACTTTTTGCCAAGATTTTCGCATTTATTACGGAAATATTGTGGATAAATAATAAAATATTTTGGCTGTACGATTAAGAGATCTAATTTTTGTCCGTTCCCCCGGAAGTGTTCAGTAACGAGATACGATTCGATAAGAAGAACGCGATGAAAAAAAGAAATCACAACGGCTAAACTAGTAAAAGAATACAATGACCTAGTCACAAATTACAGAAAGTCTTCTTTAGAACCAGCACTGTGCTAAATAGCAATTACTGTATCGTTCAGACACTAATCACTAGGCTAAGGATCTTTATGCATAATACAAAATTGTCTGCATCAATTGTGCGAAACAGAAGTTGTATAAAAATGTATTCCTTCTTTCAGCAATTTTGATAAATTCTGAACGATATGAACGATATCTTACAAATGCATAAAATTCGCAGTCTACTAATTACAACAATAGTGATTAGTAGACTGCTAGTAATTTGACATTGTTATTTGTAAGTTTGTAATACCATCAAAGTATGCTTGCTGAAAAAAAGCAATTCTTACTTCTGAAAAGTATTATGAATAAACAGGCAGATAACAATCAATTGTTAACGATGATAATATACTAAACGATCTAAACAAAAATATGGAAAAATCTGGCATTATGGAACATGGAGGACATAGAACATATTGTTCACAATATTCTAAGATGTGAAATCGTCTTAGGAATTAATTATTTTTTCCTTTATTTTTCAACAATATCAGCAGTGTTTTAAATCTAATTATTATACAGACAGTATCAAAACAAGCATTGTTACGTTGTAAAAAATAAAGCACCACTGAATATGAAATATTTAAATATTGCTTTGAAGTCTCGATTGAAGCATAGCGTGCAGAATTTGCCGAATTATTTTTGGAAACATAAGTATAAGTATAAGTATAAGTATTTGTTTCTTTACAGACGATAACGAATATATAATTTCGTAGTTCCGATTTCTGAATCATATCTGTTTTAACAATCACTAGCGTAATAGTGTGCAATTCAGTAATAATGACGCGTATGTTGAGAATAGCCTTACCATCATCAGTGATGCGAACGTACAATCTGATTAGCATGCAATTGCTAGAGGCTTAGACCATTTCTCTATTAAAAGACAAAAATTAGACATTATTCAATTCTATTTCAATTCCCAAAAACCTATACATATATATATATACTTAACCATACCCAAAAAAGTTACTACATTTCTGCCCTATATCATTTTATGTGATTGTGTAACAGTGAATTATGGCTTCAATAGGAGGACAAAAAGTATAAAAGCTGTTTTTGCAGAGAGAGATAAATGCCCGCGGCATAAAAATCCATTCTTAATTGGCAAGAAAATATTCGTTGAGAGATGTGAACTTGACTATTATCTATTTAACAAACTAGATCAGATAAAAGTCCGAGTCCGCTTTTCAGTCTATCCGAATCAAACGATTAGCTTACGAAAAGACCTAAATCTATTTCGTGACATGAAAATTGTTTAATTAATCCCACCCATCTGACAAAAAAAAAAAAATCGGTCCACTGCGCCGCGTAGACCAAGACCTTCAGAATGCCGCGCTACCGACAACCATCTCGTGTTCGGAGTGGGTGACGTCAGACGTGGCAGCAAGTCAGATGACGAGCCATGACTATGATCGTGCACGATGACGTTGGCAAGGTAAGAGAAGGCGACGATGGGCTCGAGAAGAGGAAGAAATAACAGGAACTTGTTTCGTTGGTCTCCTCGTCGGCCAGTTCTTTCCAGCGCCTCGCAACGTCGACTTCGCGGCCGGTATGTCAACTGTGCTAGGAATGAACGCTATTCCATCCGCTCGTGACTTCCTTCTTATAAATTATCCGCGGGGAATGACAGTGGCCCGGTTACCAGTTTTGCGCCGCTGTCGCTCGCGCAAAATTGTTTCAAACGCCGAACGTTTCGTTTCCCTGTGATTTTATTCGTCTCGTTCCCAAGATGATTCATGTGCGTCCGGAAGATTAGCCAGCTGAGGAAACCTGTCACAGATATTCCGCTTTTCGTCGCTCTAGCGCGCGCGCACACACATACACACACGCGCAACACGTGGATAAATCCGCATCGCTCTGCGAGCAAGTTAAGTATCTCGTTAACGGTTTCGATCTAATTTTCTGCAATTCGATATGCTGCTACGATTCGACAGCTAAGCTGCTAAAAGTTGTTCAAAAAAGGACTCTAAAGGACATAAAATAGAGTTTGAACCGTTTTATGTCATATTGTTGTCTAAACTTGTACCTTTCTCACCGTTACAATAAATGCACTTCAAGTATTAGCGCTTTGCGTTGCTGTAGTATTTATTCTTGCAAGTAGTACCACCAGTAGAAAGAAGAATGCAAAGACTTTACGGGGAACCGAATGTTATTCGCTAACGTGATTCAAAAGTGACGATATTCTAATCGTCTGATGAAATATAAAAAGATTCCTCTAAGCGTCGCCTCTTTCTTGCACCAAACACGTTGAATGCGCAATGTTATCTATTATGAAATCACTATACTCTCTTTTCTATACCAACTGAGGAATCGTATCTTTCTTAATGGAATGGACAAATTCTTTAATTTTTCTTAACCCTCGTGCCCTTAATATGGCCAATTTCGTTTGATTCATAATCCCAATCGCAGAGAAAAAAGATATTTCATAGTATTTCAAATAGAAAATAATTGAATTTTCATCTGAGGAGCATACGAAGGTTAACAATTTAATAAGACAGAGATTGTTAACTAAACTGTAGATCTTCGTGCATAATAAAAGTGTGCTATGTCAGTTACAAGAAACGGGGATCAAATAAACGGGGATGATAATGCGATGATAAAAATATCCTACATCAATTACAAGAAACAATGGTGAAATAAGAATATGTTTCTACGTTTTAATAATAATGTTACAGTATTGCCAAATTCTTCCGACGTCTTTCCAGTTTGGTGTTTCACGAAGAAACAATTTTCCATGTATTATTAACGGTTGTTAATCGAAACAGAATTAATACGCGTTAATAAGAAAAACCGGTTTCTTTCTATTTCTGAACTAAAGCGTACATCGGTGACATTACTGCGCCGAAGTGTAGCGTAACGTGTTGGAACGTACACTGCCGATACCGATTTGGTGTAGTTATTATCGTAACGCGCCAGGTTTAGCGTGAACACTTGTTTCAATGAAGTCTGCGTCAGCACCTAATTCTGACCTTTTCGCTGACGTTATTCAGAACCATGAGTTTTCCCCGGTACGCTTGTTGCTGCCCGTAAGTTGTTCTAACCAACGCAACGAGCCGCATGGATCGCATAGATCGCCGTCAGATCCGTCTGACGGAAATTCATAGAGAGTTTCCACGTAACCGAAATTACCCAGTTAGCCAAATGCTGTTTCGAGCAAATTTTGTGCAATGTTTGTATCACACTTTGCGAGCAAAAAGCTTGTCCATTTGGTACCAAACCCTGCTTGGAGCAGAATTTCGCCCGTATTTTGTATGAATTTGGCATGAAAACTTGTCGAAAAAATTTTTAGCCGAATGCGGAAATAGTTGGATCGGAATTTGAGTACGAAGTTTGCAGGCAAAATTCCATATCAAATTGGGGCCAAACCTTGGCTTCGTTATAGAGGGCAGCACTAAGTCTTTGCTCTACGAGTACATATCGAGAAAAATCATAGTAAACCTTGCTGTAGGAGGAAAAATAGAATTTTATTTAAACTTCTAAATTGTATAATTTTAAGTTTCATATATTTTCAATAATTTAATTCCGTTCTCCCTCCTGCAAGCAAGGTTTACTCATAAAGCAAGGTTAGGTTCGCTCTTAGTGCGACCGACCTGCCCTCTATAACGAAGTCAAGGTTTGGCTTCGATCTGGTCTTGATTTGGCATGGGATTTTGGCTGCAAACTTTGCACTCGAATACCGAGCCTAATGCGGAAACAGATGGATCGGAATTTGTAGACTAATTTTGGTGGCAAATTCGTAGCAAATTGTTTACTGGGTAGTGCCAATTTTATGGGGCCGTTTATAAGCCAAACGCGAAGAATACGCCAGGACAAAGTGCATTTCTTCGTCGCAGATTAAAAGTACTGTGAACAAACTCGAGGAAAAATTGCCGTCGAACCTTCTGCATTTTTCAGATCTTTTTTAACAACTTCAGTGAACCTTCAAATACTTTATATATTTAATATTCATCTCCATTGAAATGGTAAGTACAACGGTAGGGAAGTAACAAAATTTCATCCAAATCCACAAATACCTAAATGTTACACATTAAATAAGTACTAACACAAATTTGAGCTCTTTCAGTGCGTCGTTTAAATAAAAATTAGGAAAACAATTTCGTCACTATGTTCTATTATATTGTAGTCCAAACGAATGCATAAAATCTGTAGGGAATGCACAAACGTACGAAATCCGCATGAAATCTTAATCATGGTGAATTTCACGAAGGAACAACGAATCAAAATATCGAAATTTTATTTTCAAAATGGTACCTACTATTTTAACGTAAAGAGTTTACCCGCTACCACTGGATTTTTGTAATTATTACAAGGAAACGATCAGTATATCAATATCTGGAAGGTTCGTCACAGAGATTTTGCATTAGTTTTGGAATCATAGTCACTGAGGGTCCATTTATTAGATTGAAAGGACGGTGCAGAAGTAAGCTCTTTGCGTCAATGTAATGGACATACTATTAGGATAATTAATGTCGTTTCTTGATATTTATATAAAATTTTATTTTTCTTAATATTTAGTATACATCAATTAATTATAGATTAACGTCACAGTATGCACACTAAGATCTAAATGTTAATAAATTTGAGTCGTATGTAATTCACGAGTAAGGTGGCAATGTTTAATTACGGGTAAAATAAAATTCTACTATTTCGAAAATTAATAAACATGCTATATTGAAAATAAATGCTGCCATGTTGAAATTTGCCATTTGGTATGTACCAGCGATACGAATATCGAACTGTTGACATAAAAGTTGTTCTTATGTCAAATCTTACTCTTAATTTTGGTCCACCCTTTAGTAGGGGTATGAAACTTTACAACTTCTTGAGAATTGGAAATTTAGTGTTCAAATACTTTTTGGATCCACTGCATATCTAGAAAATATCACGCTTTAAGCTGGAATACTTCTTAATTAACAAACGATCGAGACCGTAGAAAAGAAACTCATCAGTGTGGACAGATGAAAATAGCTTGGTAAAAAAATTAACCGATGTGCGTTAAATCTGAAACAGTCGTCTATACTCGGCCTCGCATTCTGACGCGATGCTGGGCGTCTTGTATCTTTTTATATTTCTCTTCGTTCTTCGTTTTGTTTACTCACCAATCATTGCGTCTGTAATGGTTATTATTAGCTCCAAAATACAGGGTGTATCGAAAACTTCATCCGATTCAATGAACAAAATGAAATTTGTTCACCTGAAACTTCATTTTCCACAATATCAAGTTCGAATTAGATAAGATTTGTCATTTTCAGTACCGCCATTACTTTTCCTCGGGGACATCGATTCTTGGAAGACAAACTAATTGCACTGGATTAATTTCGTCTAGAGTTTAGTATTTTCATAATTTTTTAATCTTGATGGAAAAGTTTTCTGTCGAAAAATAGAGAAACCAGGCGAAAGTCCATCAGCAATTTTTGTCTGTGACTTTTTCTATGAACCATAGTGATACGATAAAACGATGTTCCCCGGTTGGATAAACTATTCCCGAATTTACGTAAGCCGCGAATTCGCCAGTTAAAGTGTCTACGATAACAAGAGTGACAGCGACGAATATATCGTAAGTTAATATATGCACTTATATGTGTATGTAAATTTTTGGTGATTGGAGAAACCAATTTAAAAGATGAGCGTACTAAAAATCTTTTTGTAAATAATAATTCCAAAAGAAATGATCAAGATGATCTACCGGCACATAATGAAAATATTTGTACAAAAATCTTCAGCTACCAGCCATAGATTTTTAAACATCTAATCAAATAGCCACCGGTACATAGCACACTGCTGTAATGTTAATATTTATTTAGGAAAGTTCAGAGATATTATATAAAAGACGAACTCAGTGTAGATAAGCAGTTCGGTGATTCATGTGTACAGTGTTGCTTCATGATAAATGTGTATCAAAACTTTGATGATGAGTCAAAATAATCTGGATGTTTAATAACGCGTGTTTTTTTCATTTTTTAAGTAAGCATTTCAATAACCTATTGCAGGGTCGTGCGATTCAAAAGATCCGACAATAAGATCTCTATTTTTTCTTGAACTTTTGAATGTCTTCCTGAGCCACAAGCTTACCGTGCGATCGAAAGATCCCACACGATGCTCGAAGGATTGACTTATGATGAGTGGTGCGCCCGGATGAGGTCTTCACCGGCCGTAATTAAATATCCATGGGTCGGTGGGACTTTCGTCCGTTTGCAAAACTCTCTGAATACGTCGGAGAAAAACGTTTTCATCAGTAATATTAGGTGTTTCAATAAATTTCCGTCGTTTACTAATTTGCTGTCGGAACTTTCAGGACTCGTTATTGAAAACAGGAACTTCTCAAAATATACAACTAGACTGCGGATCTTTATGCAAATTAAAAAATATTTGCATTGATTGCAAGACACAGAAGCGAAATAAAAATTTCTTTCTTCCTTTAATTATTTTATTAAGCTAAAACCAATACGCTGGTGCCCTTAAATCTGTTTAATACGTCCAATGCTTTAAATCGTGCTTACCCATTTTTGTCATAAATGCATAGAATCCGCAGTCTATATATAACATTGTCGACACGGTTCTCAAACAAGCATGTTGAACTTTCTAATTAGGTGACTTTTCAATCGTTTAGAACATGCGCAAAGTTCCAATAATTCTAAAATTATAGGACAATCGATCAGCTGTTTGATAAGATTGTATACGAAGAGTGAACCAGGTATAACTCACCGTTGCGCAAGAGTCAATAACCCGAAGCAAGACAATACAAAATAATAATCATGGTAATAAAGTAACAGAGGTGTACTGGTACAGTAAGAAAGGAGTCTAAGACCAGACAATGGAACTGTACTCGATTTGACATCGGACTAGCGCATTATAAAGCACAGATTTAGGATGTGTGATAGTGTTCATCGAAGCATAAAGAGTAACTAGAGGTAATACTTACACCGTTATTACTATCGAGAATAACATATTGTTAATCACCGTATTGATATAAACATTTCATAAGAAACAAGAAAAACTAATATCTACAGTGAGATAAAAGTTATTAGTACAAATTAACGTGTTTATATTAAAACAATCAATGAAGACTTTTTTATTTAGGCACCACTCGAGTTAATCTAGAAACCTGGTTACTTTTCTTTCTGTGATTTTAAGTTTTAAGAACAGAATGTACGAATAATTTCTTAAAACAAGGGGGATGGTTGGTGTAATCCAAAGCAACAATTTTTAATTTATTGTATGATCAAGCTAGGTCGGGTAAGACAATTTGTGCAACACAAAACAGCCATTGTTAATTTATTGTATGGCCACGCTAGGTCCGGTAAGACAATTTGTACAACACAAAGCAACAATTGTTCATTTATTGTATGATCAAGCTAAGTCAGGTAAGACAATTTGTGCAACACAAAGCAACCATTGTTAATTTATTGTATGACTAAGCTAGGTCCGGTAAAACAATTTATGTAACACGAAGCAACCATTGATAATTTATTGTATGATCAAGCTAGGTCAGGTAAGACAATTTGTGCAACACAAAGGAACCATTGTTAGTTTATTGTATGATCAAGCTAGGTCAGGTAAGACAATTTGTGCAACACAAAACAAACATTGTTAATTTATTATATGATCAAGCCAGGTCAGGTGAGACAATCGCAGCTGCGCAAAGCAAGCATTATTAATTCATTGTATGAATCGATTTAAATCAGGCAGCGGTAACTAGTGCGCGATTTAATGTCCATCCAACAACCGATACCGCTGAAATCTGCAGAGAAATGGAATAACACCGTTCCATTGGAACACGCGGCCATCACGCGGCGGCCGACTGAAGATTATTCGAACGGACTCGACCACTCGTCAGATATACCTCTCCTCCGAACTGATAATCTGGTTATTCATTTGTCGTCTGTAAGACGATTCTCATCTCCGACAGCTGTTTGCACGTCGGCGTCGTCGGTGCCCCATTCGAACAGCGACAGACATTCTGCACAAAAGTAAGTTGAAATTCTGCTTGTTCTCGCTGCAATGTGTTCAATCGTGATACAATGGTCTCGTGCTACCTACACGACCAGGTGAATATCGTCGAGGTTAGCGAAACCACCTGCAAAAAACCTATTTACGATGACGTTCTTCATGTTTACCGCTTACTGTAACGATAAGTGACAATAGGAAGTCATGTCATTCTTCCTCGCCGTTGCGGACGAGTATGCGGGTGTAGCATGAATTAGATTATCGATCGCAATACGGTGTAATGCGTTTAACAGTCGTGCTTATCGAAATTGAATAAAATCTGGTCAGTGTTTCAATATCATTCTGAAAATCGTCAGAGCATTTATGAGTAGAGGAAACACGAAAACATCAAAAAAATGTCAGAGTAAGAATTGCTTTGTGAACTTATTCAAATTGTTGAAAGAAGAAATAATTTTTTATTTATGAAAATAAATTGGTAACTTTTTTTCAAGCAATGAAAAAACTTTTTTTTCCTAGCAATTGATATAAAATTATTTTACAGTCTGTTGATTAAGAATATTTTACGTATTACGTGTATCACATGTTTAAATTATTTGCTGATTTTAAAATGGCACATGACATTTTATAATGGCAGTTATTAACTATTTCGTAGTAATAGCATACATATACACGTACTTATAATACTTATATAATAATTTCACTAATATATATTTATGTATTTGAGATAAAAACAAATTATATTACATACTACACTAAATATAACACTGGCACAGCCCGTGCAACAATTGACTGCTGATAAGAAGAAACACAGGCATGAGAACAAGTAAGAAATATTGTTCTATCTACATCTTAAAATAAGAAAGACATAACTCGCCGCTAACACTGAGATAAATTCTTGCATACTCGTCTTATTTAATTCACAAATTCGTTGTATTTATGATAGATTTATAAAAAAAAATCATAAATTAGTAAGTTGCAAATTAAATGAAATTGTATTGTGTTATTGTATTAAATGATATTAAATTTAATTGTAAGTTGTAAATTAGGTAAGTTGCCAATACCACCACTTAAGAAACATTGCATCCTAGGGGAGAGATAGGATTTTTCAAAAAGTAAGTACAATTCAAATGGTAGGGTGACAACATATTGTTCTAATATTTAAAGAAAAGAATTTATTTACAACGACTTATTATTTATACAGGGTGATCGGTAACTGGTGGAAAAAAAGGGTGATTCTGTATAAAAAAATAAGTCAAAAATGTAGAATAAAACTTGTTCACATGAGGCTTTTTTCAAACGCCTGGCACGCGAACCTGACGCATTTTCAAAATCGAGTTTCTCAAAAACATTGTTTGAACGTTACTATTTACAGAAGGATACACTAAAATAGATTAGTGAGCATCGTGAGCAATTCTATTGTTTTAATATTAGTTTTAAAAATCACATTCCAATGACTCTGTATTTAGCACAATCACATTTTAGCATTCGGAATAGAATATTGTCTAAGATAGTGCACACGACCTTTATGTATGCTATGACTAATTTTTGTGTCCTCAAATCCAAATAAAGCGTTTAGATTAATTTTATTCTTATCGTGTCTAGACGATTCTCGTAATTGGAAACGATAAGCAAAATGGTACGGATTCCATCGCTACTTTCAAATATGTAATTAGTACGAGAATGATTGAATAATCACTTAGCAATGTTCTTGAAATGGAAAGAATATTCTGTATAGTCTTATCATTAGACTCCGGATCTGTTTGCAAAATGAAACTTGTCTAACAATAATCTATCTGTAAAAAGCAGAAATTAGAAAAAAATAATATAAAAGTGTCCTGAAATTCTGGTAATGTCTTTGAAATTTTGAATTTGATCTATCATTTGTCACAAATGTATAAAATTCGTAAACTACTGATCATTACGTTAAAGACATATTGGTTCAAACATTTAAAAAATTGAACATGATCTTATAAGACATTTTTTAGACACAATTTAATTTTTTCAAATGTTCCCACATCAACAATAAGTTAAAATTCTCTACATTAGCAAAAATGAATTCTACTGTTTAGACACGCTCCACACGAGAATGGCAATGATGAATAACAAAATTTCAATACCTACGAAAGACGTGCCGGCGAATATACTAATTCAAACTGAAAGTCACACTGATTTAAAAGAGAATGTTTTACTTGCGGAAAAATTGAATAACGTGGCCGTTAATCATGAACGTCAGATCGCGTTCGAGAAGAAAGAAACAAAGAACAAGAATGAGGACAAAATACAACAACAAAATCAGAACATCTCGTGTTGTAAACTGGAGAAACCGAGAACCGAAAATGTGAAACCGAAAAGTGCCGAAGCGGAGAAAATCAAACGAAAAATGGAGGACACGTTAGTGAAGAAGGTGACTGATGATGCTATTACGAGTCAAACCAAATTACCGAAATGCAAAATGATCCCGATCGTCAAAGAATCGGTAAGTTCAATTTACACAATAACTTGTACAATCTGAATTTTGGCTTTTACGTTTCATTCAATTAACGATCCCAATGCTTACAATATGCTGTATTTATTGCTTTCTGTGATTCTAGGGAGTTATGTTTTCAATAATATTTTTAACACTTTAACGTCCGTGTCACTGTTATGATAAATTACCGTAGGAGAAAAAGAATTATGCGATCGTTTATTGAACCGGGAAGCGACTAATCCGGCCGTTGTTTCAAAATGTAGAAAAGCTAATCTTGACAATAAATTCTAATATAGAACGCCAAATGCATGATTTAAGCCTGCAGATAAAACTATTGCTTTGTTAACTATGCAAACAAATCATATTTTATAAGCATAAAAATATATACAAAAGACTGCTTACTAACTGACGAGTACAATTAAACAAATAAGGAGAATTAGTTGTATAATACATATTATTCTAACACTAATGATATGTACAATTAAAGTAAATCTGAAATAAAATATAAAGTTCAATCAATTGAATTGAGAAACTGGACGGACATAAAAATAATTATAACAAATATTTATATGAATAAAAATCAGGGGAGTTGTGTCGAATTCGAAACTGCAACCCTTCATAATTCTAAAGTGCTGAGCAGAAGGTTCAAATCCTTGCTATCCCCACCCTGTGGCCAGATCCCTCGAGGACAAAGACCCAATTCTTTTAGGCCAAGCAACTTCCGGTTGCTTGCTCGCAAGTTTAGGTCATCATTCTCTCCCTCTCTCTCTCTATCATAAAACAGCCCTGTGCCTACCGATAACTGAGCCGACAGTTCTGTTTAGTCTCGAGCATCCCCATTCAAGACCTCACGCTGGCCAATACCCTGCCATAAATCCTTCGAAAGCTGAACGGTCACGGTCACCTCAGCATCAGTCTCTGACGAAAGCACTTATTTTGGACGCTAACGGAGCGGCTCTAGGAAATATAAATAAATTGTTAATGTTTTGGAAGCTTGGGTACGAAAAATGCGGAAACTGTACTGGACCAATACAGAAAGAAGTGGAAAAGTGAGGACGGCAAAAGGAGAGGGCGGCAAGAACAAGATAAACTATATGTATGTAACATTAAAAAATGGAAAAATAATTTCCTTCCCGACGGGGAATCGGACCCCGGTCTCCCGCGTGACAGGCGGAGATACTAACCACTTTTTTTTTTTTGTAACAATGTGTTTATTGTGCCAATAAATACAATATATACAGCGGGTACAATAAACTTAAACACAAAAAAAAGTATGATACACTTATGAGACTAAAGGCTCCGTTTTCGGAGCACGCACGGTCTTAACGTTAGTATTTGTTTTGAGTAGCACTTATTGCTAGTACATGGTTATCTTATGAGATATACTTATCTAGATTATGGCTATGGCATATGTGCGCAGCTGGGCACGAGAGCTGTACAGTCGGTTTTATATTTAGGGGGGGGGGATATATAAAAAAATGATTTTTATATTTAATACTTATTTGCTAGAATAAAATATACTACAATATAACAAAAATATAACTTCTCCCCGGCGGGGAACCGAACCCCGGTCTCCCGCGTGACAGGCGGGGATACTGACCACTTTTTTTTTGTAACATATGTTTATTCAGTCAAAAAAATAACATTTACATAAATATATACCAGCAAACCAACAAACAAACAAAACAACAAGCTTAACAACGAAACAGAACAAAAATTTCCTTAAACGTACAAAAGGAGGCGTGGCTTATAAAATAGGAACTTAAGACTAAAGACTCGCTTATCGAGTACGCACAGTCTGGGCGGTCATATAAATATTGCACTTACTGCTAAAACATATATATCTATTGCTACAACGTATAATATTGGTTCGGTTTTTGTGGGTGAGTATAAGGGAGGCGAATCCCTATGCTGCAACAGTTTCAGGGGGGTGGGGGACAAATGTACTATGCTAAAAATGTAAAATATATGAAAAATAAAAGATAACATTAAAAAATAACAAAAATAATATTCTCCCCGACGGGGAATCGAACCCCGGTCTCCCGCGTGACAGGCGGGGATACTAACCACTTTTTTGTAACAATGTGTTTATTGTGCCAATAAATACAATATATACAGCGGGTACAATAAACTTAAACACAAAAAAAAGTATAACAAAGTATGATACACTTATGAGACTAAAGGCTCCGTTTTCGGAGCACGCACGGTCTTAACGTTAGTATTTGTTTTGAGTAGCACTTATTGCTAGTACATGGTTATCTTATGAGATATACTTATCTAGATTATGGCTATGGGATATGTGCGCAGCTGGGCACGAGAGCTGTACAGTCGGTTTTATATTTAGGGGGGGGGGGATATATAAAAAAATGATTTTTATATTTAATACTTATTTGCTAGAGTAAAATATACTATAATATAACAAAAATATAACTTCTCCCCGGCGGGGAATCGAACCCCGGTCTCCCGCGTGACAGGCGGGGATACTGACCACTTTTTTTTTTTTTTTGTAACAATGTGTTTATTGTGCCAATAAATACAATATATACAGCGGGTACAATAAACTTAAACACAAAAAAAAGTATAACAAAGTATGATACACTTATGAGACTAAAGGCTCCGTTTTCGGAGCACGCACGGTCTTAACGTTAGTATTTGTTTTGAGTAGCACTTATTGCTAGTACATGGTTATCTTATGAGATATACTTATCTAGATTATGGCTATGGGATATGTGCGCAGCTGGGCACGAGAGCTGTACAGTCGGTTTTATATTTAGGGGGGGGGGGGGATATATAAAAAAATGATTTTTATATTTAATACTTATTTGCTAGAGTAAAATATACTATAATATAACAAAAATATAACTTCTCCCCGGCGGGGAATCGAACCCCGGTCTCCCGCGTGACAGGCGGGGATACTGACCACTATACTACCGAGGAGTCACAAATGTTAGTTAATTAGCGCGATTATTTAAATAAACAATGTATGTGATTGGGGTTACAATGTATATATATGGGGAGGGTGGTGTTATAACCACCAGTATTTTTTTGTGTTTTGTCGGTGTTTATCGTTTACATCTACACTAGACAGTTTATAAATAAAGCGCATGTTTGGGTCGTCTCGCTGAATGTTTGTGTTGTATGTGATGTATTTGTCAAATGTTCTTCTATGGACGTGGTATATTAATGGTATATTGTTCGAGTTTTGAATATAGCCTTCACTATCCAAAAAGGTGAAAGATTCAGGAGGAGTATAGCCAGTTTTCATGGTTTCTGTGAAGTACATCGGGTTCGGATATGTGGCGGCAAAGATGAGGCTGTTAGATGATATTTGGCGGGTGCTGGCCCAATGGTTCCTAATCAGTTTTAGGATGAATAGGTCGATCCGGATGAGTTTGGCTTCTTCGTAGAGTCGGTGGTTGCTGATCATCTTGGTGAAGTTGGATTCCGGTGTCCGGTATTTGTTGAGGCAGGCTCTGATGCATTTCCGTTCGAAGATTCGGAGTCTCTCCATGGTTCCCGCGCTGATGTTGAACCAGATGGGGCATCCGTAGGTCAGGATCGGTCGTATGAAGAGCTTGTAACAGAGAATTTTTACGGATTTATCGAGATCTTTGGAATAAAACAGTCTTTTAAGGGAGAGGAATGCTTTTTGTGCTTTGCCGATTTGGATTTCTACGTGGAAGTTGTAGTTTAATTTAAAATCTAGATGTATGCCTAGGTAGCGAACCAACTCTTTGTGGGGAATTTTGGCGTTGGGATTGAATTTATCGAAAATGTGAAATTTTTTTGAGTGTTTCTGCACATCGTAATTAGCGTTAGAGATTTTTGAGATATATGGTCTAAAGAGAATCGTCTCGCATTTATTTATATTTAATTTCAGTTTCCAGGTGTGAAAGTAGTCTTGGATTTTATTGAAGGTTTCTTGCAATTCAGTTTGGATTTTGGATACTTTGTTATCGCGCACGTAGACTAGTAGGTCGTCCGCGAAGGCTATTACCCCTTTAGAGTTGTCGCTATTTAGGCCATACATTTGGAGAAGATCGCTTATGAATATGTTAAACAAGACAGGGGAATTGACTGTGCCTTGTTGTAGGCCGTTATCGATGTTGAAACATTTGTTTGATTTGAGATGGCCGTTTGTAACGTAGAATTTTTTGTCATGTAGCATGCTCCAGATGATTTTAATTAAATGAATTGGAAATTCTTTTTTAAGGAGTTTAAAAAAGAGTCCATCCAACCAGACTGTATCAAAAGCTTTTTCTAGATCTATGAGTACGGCGCCTATGCAGTCGCCTGCATTTCTGGCCCAGCAGATGTCTGAAGTGAATTTAGTGATAGCGTGAACGGTGGAATGTTTATGGCGAAAGCCGAATTGAGATTCCGGGATAATTTCTTTGGAATTGCAAAAATCAACTATTGCGTTATTGATAAGTGTTTCGAAGACTTTGCTGATGTTTGGGAGCAGACTGATTGGCCTATAGCTATTGGGGTCGCTGCTGTCTTTGTCTTTCTTTTTTATGTTTATTAGTTTGGCCGTTTTCCAAGTTGCTGGGAAGTGGTAGCAGTTTAAGCAGTTATTGAAAATAATTGTATAGAAATATATGTAACGTCCGGGGAGGTGTTTTAATGCTATGTTTGGGATACCATCAAAGCTCGAGGATTTTTTATTATTGAGATTGTGAAATGTATATTGTAGTTCTATTGGTGATGTGAAGTAGTTGGGAGGGATTTCTGGAGCTTCGGGATTGCTGGCTTTGTTGTTGTCTGTGAATGTACATAAGGTTCTACCGTTAAGTATGTCTTGCTGTATGTCTGTACGTAGTGCGTCTACTTTCTTGTGGATTATGTTGGACAGTTGTGGTTTGCCCATGTGGTTGTTTTGGGAGTGGACTGTCTCGAAGTGTGCTCCCATTACGTCTAATTTATTCTGTTCGTCCGTTATTAGAATTTTGTCGGAATCTGTCGAGAGGAGATTGATATTCAGATCAGCTCTGCTAAGGATGGCGGTGTTTGACGCGGGAATTTTTAAGGTGTCAATGTCGTTGTTTTCTTTGTGACGGAATATGCTGTTTATTGACGGGAAAAGTTCTTCTTGTTGTCTGAGGGAGATTTTAATAATTTTCTTTTTCCAATGGTTGCTCACCGAGTTTTGAAAAGCTTTCTTAATTTCGTGTCTGGTGTGTTTTAATCTTTTTTGTAGATGGTCTATTATGGGATCGTTAGCGGAAGTGTAATTGCGGAGGTCTTTTAATCTATGAATTTGTGTAATGAGTTTACTTTTATCGGCTCTGAGTTGTTTGATTTCGGGTGTGATGTATTTGTCCGTCGAGTTGAAGTTATTGTCTATTTTCGGTACTGCGATATCAATTGCTTTTACGATGTTGTCATTCAGTTTCTCTATATATTCTTCAATTTCTTTTGTTGTCAAGTTTTTATTGTCGGGGATTTCCGTATCGTCGTTGTCGGTTAGGAAGGTTTTGTATTTTACCCAGTCTACTTTATTGTAATTGTATTTTATGGTCGGGGTTGTTTCGTCAAAGATGAACTGTTCGGCTGTTGGGATGGATATGGTCATAAGGGTGGCTCTATGGTCGCTGTCGTATCTTGACGAGTGTAGGAGGTTGGGGCCAGGTATGTCGTGGAATTTGATTCTATTGTCCGAAATACAGAGGTCTATAAAGGCTCCGCTTTTCGGAAACGAGGGTATTGCGGTACTGTGGAGGGTTGCGCGGAAGGTGATTTGGCTTTCTATAAGCCATTTGTTTAAGGAGACTCCTCGAGCATTGTTTATGGTATTTCCCCAGGCATGATGTTTCGCATTAAGATCACCTGCTAGCAGGTAAAAATTGCTAGCTTTGTATAATTCTAGAGAATCGAAAAGGGCTCTGAGCTCTAACATGAATTCTTTCTTACAGCTGCTGGTGGCATAACTCGCGATGAGATACAATTTGCAATTGTTTTGAAATTTAATTTCTACTACTGTAGATTCGAAACAGGTACTGTCTTTGATGCAGTTTAGCTGGATGTTTTTGAATTTAATATCCTTACGGATTAAAATACCCGTGCCTCCTGCTTGTTTAGCATTTATTCTATCGCGTCTGACAAAGATGTAGTCCTTGAAGCTCAGTTTGTGGACTGGATTTAGTTTTGTTTCTGAAATTAAAGCTACATCTGGTTTGTGTTTATTAAGGAAATCCAGGAGAGTGACTCTTCGTTCATTTGTTATGATGGAGTTTACATTAATTTGGACTATGTGCAATTCTTTTAAAATTAATTTGTTGGCTGTGTTTACGCGGATATCGGGAGCCATTGGATTAGAAATTGATATCTAAGGCCTCTGCAATGATGTTGATTTTATTCGCGTTCGAGATGATGCTTTCTTTTAGTGAGGATATTTGTGAGTTTATCGCGATAGTGATTACGTTTCTGATTTCTTCGAGAAGGGAGGGGTGTGTCGCGTGTGTTTGCTGTGGTTGCGGCCGTATGGGGATAGTTTGTTGCGTCTGTGGGGTTTGTGTCTGTTGGGGTTGGGGGTTTGATTCTACTTTGTTTGAAGCTATGGAACTATACGATATGTGACTTTTGACTATGTTGTTGTAAGATTTTATTTTATTCTGTGCGACTGTCTTTGCTTGGAGTTTACGTTCCTCTATTTTTTGTTTAATTTCTTTCAATTTAGGGCATCCTCTGTATGATGCGGGGTGTCCGAATTGTTTGCAATTCGTGCAGTACGGTTTCGACTCCTCGGTATCCGCGGTTATATCTGTTTTTGATCGCGGGCACTCTCCTGGGTTATGGGGCGTATTGCATTTTACGCATCTATAGTTTAGATTGCAATTCAATGCCACGTGGCCGATACGTTGGCATCTTTTGCATTGAATGCGATCTTTTTTGATTAGTTTTTCCCAAGATATTATGGAATGAAGGACTGTCTTTATATTTTTAAGGTTATTTATCGCACTATTTTGGGAGATTTGGACTATGTAGATGGGGAGATTTCTCCCTTCCTTTAATGAGCGTTGTGTTTTGAATTTTCTGACTGATATGAATTCTACGTTTTCTATATTTTTGTTTTTGAGGTCTTCAAGGACTATATCTGTGTCAAAGTCTCCTTCTAGATTTTTTAGCAAGACTGTGATGGGTTTTTCCTGTTTGGGGGTGTATGTGAAGTATTCTACGTTATTTGATTTTAATGTATTACAAGCTAGTTTGAATGTCTCTAAGCTAGATGTATGAATTATATGTTTGTTGACATTAATTTTTTTTATTGCAAAGTTTTTCTCTACGTTTTTCATTATTTCTAGGGTTGTTTTGACTGGGGTGGAGTAGATAATTATTGGTGGGGGCTTCGAAATTTTTGAAATTTGTTGGGATTGCGTCACCTGGTTTTCGAATCGCGGCTTCTTTATGGATGGGTGTGGAGCTGGCGCCTGGGCTGTCTTCGTATCGGCCATTATGGTCCCACTTCCTGTCACCTTGGTTGTTGAGGGAGGTGCTGGTTGGCTGTTTTTTCGCTTCTGCGAGGAGACTTCTATCCACTGTTCGTTTGTTGGAGGGTGGCCCGGTGCCGGGATGAACGTGGTTTGTTGAGTTGGCGTCTTTTCGGTCGGTGCTGGTCCTTTAACATTTTTCGATGTCCCTGGTTCCGCGATGATTTTTTGCTTTCGCTCCTCCTCCAGTTGTTTTGATAAATTTTCTATGGTTCTGTTTAAACTTGCGATCATTTTGATCAGTTCATCGTAGGAGGGTTTTCCCGTTTCGGTTTGTTTTGGCGTGGCTTGTAATTTGGAGGGTGTCTGAACTTTCGGTTTTCCCATTGTTGCTGTTTGTTCCGCGGTCTTACGTCTGTTTAAATTCGGCTTGGGATTTAGCCGTTTGACGTTGTCGTTTATTTTGAGTACTTTGTTGACGTGTGTCAACAGTGCTCCACTCCCATCTGCGAACGTGTTCGTTCTCTTTACAAATCTTATTAAGTCATTGATTTTGCTGGATTGATTTTCTTGTGAGACGTGACTGGGGGGAAAACCCCCTTGTTGATTTTCTTCACTTTCTATTTTGTTTCTGTTTTTGCCCGTATTTTCATCACAGATAGATTGAACAAACTGTAAATTATTCGAACTGCGATATATTCACACGCGCTGTACGCGGATACTTTAGTGGCGAGCGAACACTGTACACTGTGTATGCGTGGGTTTTCGGCGGCGTTGTGTGTGGGGGTTACTCGGTATACCTGCAGAGCGTTCGTAAGGGCACGTCCGACTCCTACGAGGGTTGATGAGCAACTGGGGATACTAACCACTATACTATCGAGGAGTGAGACGCTTGCTTAATTTAATTATTTGTATATCTAACTTGTCTTTTTGGATACTTTGGTTTCGGTGGAACAATTGCGTATCTTAATCTAGTTTATGCCTAATATATTCTATGTACATATTTACACGCTTGCATACCTACACATTCATACCTATATATCACATACTCTGCATACAACGCGATCACGCACATATAAATAAGACTAAAGTGAAGAAATTTATAATGTCTATAATGTATATTTACTGACTATATCGCTTTAATTAATGCTAGGATAGGGCACGGTTCGATTACTATATCTAGATTAGGGTATTTTACAATTTGGCACGAGTTTCTTATAGGCTACTTAATTGCTAACGGTCTACTGTATCTAGCCACCAGTATTTTTCGGTGTCTTCTTTATAGTTAATTTCTAAGTCATGCTTTGTCAGTTTGTAACGGAATCTCATTTCTGTATCATCAAATCTGATATCGTTGTTGTATTGGGATACTGATCACTATACTACCGAGGAGTCACAAATGTTAGTTAGTTAGCGCGATTATTTAAATAAACAATGTATGTGATTAGGGTTACAATGTATATATAAGGGGGTGGGGTTATAACCACCAGTATTTTTTTGTATTTTGTCGATGTTTATCGCTTAATTCTACACTAGATAGTTTATAAATGAAGCGCATGTTTGCGTCGTCTCGCTGAATGTTTTTGTTGTATGTGATGTATTTGTCAAATGTTCTTCTATGGGCGTGGTATATTAATGGTATATTGTTCGAGTTTTGAATATAGCCTTCGCTATATTCAAAGATGAGGCTGTTGGATGATATTTGGCGGGTGCTGGCCCAATGGTTCCTAATCAGTTTTAGGATGAATAGGTGAATCCGGATGAGTTTGGCTTCTTCTTAGAGTCGGTGGTTGCTGATCATCTTGGTGAAGTTGGATTCCGGTGTCCGGTATTTGTTGAGGCAGGCTCTGATTCATTTCCGTTCGAAGATTCGGAGTCTCTCCATGATTCCCGCGCTGATGTTGAACCAGATGGGGCATCCGTAGGTCAGGATCGGTCGTATGAAGAGCTTGTAACAGAAAATTTTTACGGATTTATCGAGATCTTTGGAATAAAACAGTCTTTTAAGAGAGAGGAATGCTTTTTGCGCTTTGCCGATTTGGATTTCTACGTGGAAGTTGTAGTTTAATTTAAAATCTAGATGTATGCCTAGGTAGCGAACCAACTCTTTGTGGGGGATTTTTGACGTTTGGATTGAATTTATCGAAAATATGAAATTTTTTTGAATGTTTCTGCACATCGTAGTTAGCGTCAGAGATTTTTTAGATGTATGGGATACTAACCACTATACTATCGAGGAGTAAGACGCTTACATAATTTGATTATTTGTATATCTAATTTAGGTCGTACATTTGTAACAGGTCGCCCATGTACAGGCTGAACAGGATCGGGGAGTTGACGGTACCCTGTTGCAATCCATTCTTGACATTGAACATTTTGGAGGAGGTGTTGTGACCTTCGGTGACATAGAATTTCTTATCGTGCACCATGTCCCATATCATTTTTGTGAGGTGCATTGGGAAGTTCTTTTTGGTCAGTTTGAAAAAAAGCCCATCCAGCCAAACTGTATCGAAAGCCTTTTCTAAAAATCTATGAACACTGCACCGACGCAGTCCGACGCATTTCTGGCCCAACATATGTCCGAGGTAAATTTGGTGATGGCGTGAATTGTTGAGTGTTTGAATCGGAATCCAAATCGGGTTTCGGGTATTAAGCTGTTGTCTGTGCAAAAGGAATCTATTGATTTGTTTATCGTGACTTCAAATATTTTACTTATGCTGGGCAGAAGACTGATTGGCCGGTAACTGGACGGGTCACTGCTGGTTTTCCCTTTCTTTTTTTATGGCTATTAGTTTAACAGTTTTCCAGGCTATTGGAAAGTACGCCCTGTTTAAACAGTTGTTAAATATTATGCCGTAATTATAAATGTATAGAGGTGGTAGGTGTTTTAACACGATATTGGGGATATTGTCGAAGCTGGATGATTTTTTACTATTTAGGTTTTTTAGTGTGAAAGCTAGATCCTATGTTGAAGTGAAGTAGTTAGGTGGAATTGTGTCGGGGTTTGGATTTTCGGCTCTGTTTGTGTCTGAGAATGTGCACACCGTCCTGTCGTTGCGTCTGTCTTCGTCTATTTCGGATTTTATCGTGTTTACTTTCTGCGTAATTATGTTCGTTAGTTGTGGTGAAGCGTTCGAAATATCGTAAATCCGTATGCCGGACTTCGCGGGGTCGTAAGTCCCGTTTCGCTTGCTCGCGACGATAATCGGGGCCGTAACGAGGTTACGAGGTAACAATGTAACTTTTCTAATTGGTTAGTGGGTGGTGCATTTTGGTCGTCGGAGTAGGGATGCGCTTTGGTGGAACTGTGTTTATATTGTCTAATGAACTAGGTGTGCAGGATATGGGAAGCGATAAAGAACTAAACTGTTTGTACGATACGATTGCCCTTTCAATGGGCTCGCTCACGAGGAGTCTCGAGGTGGTGTCCGATGACACTCAAAATTCTGGGACCGTCGCGTCGCCTCAAGTGTCCCGGCTATTGCAGCCGACCGTGTTTATGTCGTAAATCTCACGTTCGGTCTGTGTGGGACCGAACATGTGGTTTTTCCATGTGGTCGTTTTGTGTATGGGCTTTCTCAAAATGTGCGCCTAAAACATTTAATTTGTCGTTTATGTCTAGGATTTGTAAGTTGCCGTCATCGTCGATCTGTATGTTGTCATTCTGTATTGTGTTATTTTTCCAGTAGTTGCTTAGTGAGTCATGAAAGGCCTTTTTAATTTCGTATCTTAAGTTTTTCAGTGCATATTTGTGTGTAGGGATATTTGTGTGTCATTTGAGGGGGTGTAATTATTGATTGCGGTCAGTCTATATACTCTTGTTATCAGTGAGCTTTTCAGCTTTCTAAGGTTCTTTATGGTTGGGGTGATGTATCTGTCTGTCGAGTTGTAATCGTCTGTGATGCGATTTCGTTTAGTTTCTCTATGTAATTGTCTATTTCTTCGATTGTCAAGTTTCTTTTGTTTGGTATGTCTGTGTCGTCTATTTACTTTTAATTATTTGTTTTCTATTTCTCTCTAATTGCATGCTTTCTTTTCTTGCGTCTATTTTGTATGATGCTGGGTGCCCGAAGTTTTTGCAATTTACGCAGTACGGTTTCTCTATGTTTTCCGCTCTGTTTTTATCATCTAAAGGGAGGAGTTTACATTCGCCCGGGTTGTGTTTCTCGGCACATTTCACGCATCTATATTCTAAATTACAATTGGCTGTGGCGTGCCCTATCCTCTGGCATCTTCTGCATTGCACTTGGACCGATTTATTTAGTCTTTCCCAAGTGATTACAGAGTGCAACACTACTTTAATATTTTTTAATTTTTCTAGATTGCTATCCGGTGATAGCTTGACTAAAAATATTGGCAGGCTTCTATTGTTTTTTTTTTATCGAGTTGCGAGTTTTAAATTGGGTTATGCTCAGGAAATTAAGTCCTTCTGTCCTCTGATTTTTTATGTTCGTTAACATTTCTTCCGGATCAAAGTCGTCGTCTAGATTTTTTAATCAAACTACTTTACATTTTTCATTTTTTGGGGTGTATGTGAAAAATTTGAAGTTATTATTTTTTAATATAATACATATTTTTTTGTATTCTACTATGTTGTATGTTTGTAATATGTGTTCGTTGCTGCCAATATTTTTGATTGTAAAATTATCCGTTGTACCTGCATATTTTATTGCAGTGATGACGGATTTAGCGGCATGGTCGGTAATTGTGATGGGGTGTCTTGGCACTGTCGGTCTTCGGCTCACTGGGTGTTGTCTTTTGTCCGGCGGGTACCTGGGGTTTTTCAGCGGAGTTGGAGGTTGTGGTGGAGGATTGAGCCATGTCCATCTTCTTCACTGCGTCTGGGGTGTCCTCGCTCGTTCTGGGTCTTTTCTGACCTGCGATGGCTGCGTCCTTCCGCTTTTTTTGGGCGACCGTTTCGTTTAATGGGGGTAATGTTCATCTACCTCCAGCGCTGCGAATCGGTTCTGGTCGAAGTAGGAGATACCTTGGTCTCTCTTGCTGTTTGTCATACGCTCTTCTTCGAGTTGCTTGGATAATCTTTCTATTGTTCTGTTGAGATTTTCTATGATTTTCATAAGATCTTCCTGTATTTTGGCATCCATGCTGCTGTTGTTTGCTTTGTTTACGTTGGATTCCTCCTTTCTGTGTGTTGGTCGTTGTTGTTTTCTTCAGTTTTCCCATATCTGTTGTCTCTTGTGCAGATTTCGTTTTGCCGTCTTTCTTCTGATAGAGATTTGGTGTGGGGTTGATTCGCTTGGTGTTTTTATTATTTTTCAGCAATTGTTTGATCAGATGTGCCGTTTGCGGATCGTCTAAACAGCTGGATGTTTCGTTGCATTGTGTTATTTTTTTCGGTGCGTTCGTGATTTTTATGTTGACCTTTGTTGGTAGGTTGCTTATTTTATTTGTTACATCGGTTCCATCCTGGTCCGGGTGGCTGAAACTTGTTTTTACGGGGGATCGCGCTCTCAATTTTTTTATTCTACGATCACTTTTTTTATATTTGGTGATACAATTGCACTTGTTTTTCCAGCTTGCGCACACCTCACTTTATTCTTGCACAAGCACTGCACTCTTGTTCTTTGCGTTTCACTTCCACGTTTTCGGCACTATATCCGCACTTCTACTAAGTGTCCCTTTGTCTACCTGAGTCGTTGACAGCTCTCTCGGCACGTCTTACCCCGACGAAGGTTCAAGGGATACTGGGATACTGACCACTCTACTATCGAGAAGTCAGACGCTCACTTAATTTCATTATTTGTATATCTAAGTTTTCTTTTTGGATACTTTGGTTTTGGTGGAACAATTGCGTATCTTCAACTAGTTTATGCCTAATATATTTTATGTACATATTTACACGCTTGCATACCTGTACATACATATATATCAATATACTCTACATACAACGTGATCACGCATATACGAATAAAATTAAAATGAGAATGAGGTAGTCTACAAGATTAAGAAGAGTGGCGTATGCTTACTGACTATATCGCTTTAATTGTTGCTAGGGTAGGGCACGGTTCGATTGTTATACCTGGATTAGGGTATTTTACACTATTGGCACGAATTTCTTAAAAGCTACTTAATTGCTAACGATCTAGTGTATCTAGCCACCAGTATTTTTCGGTGTCTTCTTTGTAGTTGATTTCTAAGTCATACTTTGTCAGTTTGTAACGGAATCTCATGTCTGTATCGTCGAATCTCATATCGTTGTTGTACGTGATTTTTTTATTGTAATTTTTCCTATTGTAATGATAGAGTATTGGTTGGCTGTTAGTGTTCTGTATGAGTCCTATGCTATCGAAGTATGAGACTGTTATTGTCGATGTTTCATATGTTCGCCCAATGGTTTCTGATTAATTTTTAAACATGAATAGATCTATGCGAATGATTTTTGCTCTTTCCAGTAGCATGTGATTGCTTACTTTTTTTTTGTGTAATTTGATTCGGGTGTTCTATATGCGTTTAGGCAGGCTCTTAGGCATTTGAAATTCCTTTCTTCAAGCACACGTGTTACTATAAAAATTGCGAAAAATGTACTATGCATATGCATCTTCTGTGACACTTTTATACAGTCTTTTTTACACAGTTTCCTTTTTTGTCGCATTATAGTCCTACTGTATACTATGTTTTGCACCGTAAAATAAAACAGAACACCTTTCACTTTTATTAGTGTAAATGCTATAACTATTCTGCGCGATTTTCGTCACTTTTTTCGCACTTTTTACAAAACTATACTTTGGCTGCTTGAACCAATGCATCCCATCCGGACACGTCTTATCCTGGAGAAGGTTGGAGGGATACTAACCACTAAAACTAATCACTGACAATAAATGATAATACAATATTTACCGTCAGTCCCATAAGTATTCATACGCTCTTAAAATCGTATAACTTTGTCAATATTGGACTATACTAGTTGAATTTTTTTGAGAAGTTAAAACAATTGGATCACTACATAAAGTGAAAAAATTTTTACAGAAATTGCACTTGGTCGAAAGTGCAGAGAAAGTACTAAAAGTTGTATTTTGCAACTTTTTTATGTGGACTTACATTGCAAATTTAGAAAGTACGTTTTTTAGACCTGTATGAATTATACATGGTCTGAGAATTTCATCAAAATCGGTCAACGTTGCAATGAGCTGCAGATGTTCCAAAATGATCACATAAGGACGAACTTCCCTGAAAAAGCCGAAATTCTGCGACTTTCGCCCTTAAGTTTTTACCGTTAAACGTTTGTAGCTCAGTGTAATGTTGACCGATTTAGATGCAATATTCAGAATATGTATAATTGATACAGATGTACAAAACGTACTTTTTAAATTTTTAATATAAGCCCGCATAAAAAAGTTGCAAAATACAACTTTTAGTACTTTCTCTGTGATTTCGACCAATTGCAATTTTAATCAAACATTTTTCTCACGTTATGTAGTGATCGAATTATTCTAACTTCTCAAAAAAATTCAAGTAGTATAGTCCAATATTGACAAAGTTACGCGATTTTTAAGAGCGTACGAATACTTATGGGACTAACTGTATATGTATAAAACAACTGTTGACGATTCGTAATTTTTTTAATTTTCACGGGGAACAATTAATTGCTACTTGATAATGGGTTTACAGGACGGACATCCAACAAATGTTGCAGTTCCGCGCAAGTATCCCCCTTTGTCGAAGCCACTGTTGAGTGTACGTCCCATTGTGTTGGCGACTCATTTAGTGCCTTCGTTACCGATTGAATTGTTCGAAGTACTCGTGGAAGCTATCGAAGTTGCAACTGAAAAACCGGTTGTATTGATGTACGAGCCTAGAAGCCACAGGCCAGTTGCGAAGGATGTCGTTGATATCGGTACGTTGACACTGCTATGAGTAAAGCACTTTTCGATTAGTATATTTCTACGAGAAGTACGCATGGCCCGAATGTTCCATAATTTTAACACACTCTGCATTTACTCCAGTTACTTGAAGAAAGTCCCTTTGAAATTTGATAAAAAATCGACCAAATTAAGATATTTATTTTTCACTAATAATTTTAATATTTATTAAGTGAAATCTTCTTGTGAATTTGTTGATACACATTCGGTGGCGTTTCTTTTAGCTATCTTGCCAGCAAGCGAAGGATGGGAAGACGGTGAACTTTTGCCCGCAAGTTTCTGTTTCCAGCACCATTTGAATAAAAATAATTCGCCGTGTGTTTACGCCGACGTCATCGTAGCAACCGATCGGGCTCCACATGTCGAAGTAAAAATAAAATTTCAGTAGTAATAACAATCGGAAACATGTAAACTTATTAACATGTATATAATCAACTGCAGGACATCATAGATCTTCGTGGACATCGATGTTCTCTGCCAGATCGGAAAAAACAGATGGGAGCAGCTGCGCTGATATTCAATTATTTGTATAGTAGAGGCGAAAATCCGACCTTCTTTGGCAACACGTTGGGTTCGTATATTATTGAAAGCAATTATGCGTTGACTGTTGCGATGCATAAGAGAATGATCTACAACAGAAATCGATTCTCAGATGCCGAGACGCAAGTTGCAGCTTTGCAGATGGTAGCAGGGAAACAAGCGGAAGTTGGAATTATAGAGTCACCTGTTATTAAGTGCCAAAAGAATACACTTCCGGGAATCAACTCGGTTCAAATTTTAACAAGCTTGGGACCTTTACCGCCTTATCGCATCATGGTGAAAAGGACACTTTCAGGTATGTTGACAGCCGAATAAGTTCAAGGGGGTGCATGTAGTATTGAAACTTCAACAATTTAGTTTGACTTTTATTGTTGGTTTTATAAGTATCTTTCTTTGTGTACAGTTTAACAAAAACTTTATACAAACTTAATTAAAATCTTCCCCGGAGGTACTATAGAACTTTCTATAAAATAAAACGCGAGCATCAATATCGCATCGAGGCAAAATGAATTAGAAATTATTAAAACAATTGTTTTATGTGTAACTTTCACAATTTTTGTCCGCATTCGTCCAATAGGTCTCGCTCTCTAGTCTTGGGTGCAGAGATTACTCGGCCTAAAAAAATTTTGCTTTCATACCACTGCATATCATATGTAACCACTGTCAAAATTAATTGTATAATTTCAACGTAAAACTAACTGTAGAACATAATAGTATGTTTATCAAACCGTATCAAAGCAATCTAACAAAGAAGAAACCATTGGTATTAGCTATCCAATACTGCTGGTACTCCCTTAAAAGCAATTGATAAATGAAATATTGCATCGTTCTCATGCTTCATTTCATACATACAATAAATGATATTTATTCGTTCAATTTACAGGTGATGTGATACAACAGATCACAAATTATCTGCTGAGTATACATCAAGACAAAGAATGGCTTGACAAATTTGCTTCGTTTGGTGTTACAAGCTTCGCAAAGAATTCTACGAAATTTTATGATCAAACGGATGTAAAATCTGTAGTTACAAGTGTGCCATACTATTAAAATTTATTCTTTTTTTACTAGATTACATAATAGATACACACAATCATATCATTCACTTTTTTTACATTTCATTACTTTTATACTCTCCGCAAGTTGAAAGTTTAATAAATACGATATTTTAATATTAATTTTCGATATACATATATAAATTATTCTAAATTACGGTAGGTTGTGATATTACTTGTGATACAAACGCTTACAATTTGGAACTATTAACAACAATTCAAGGAATAGCTCAGAAGATTCGCCACGGTTGCTTATTAACAAAGTGCAAATCGTTTTCATAAAATGTGATTTCTATTACTTTACTATGGAAGTAGTTATTTTGAAAATTTTTCTAATCTATTTAAGGTAAATTAAGTTCTTATTCTATCCCTAATTGCATCTAAATTTTAATTTTTACCGTCGATGACAGCACAATCTTGATCCACCTGATGTCGGTACAAGTAAAAAATGTTATGAATTATTAAATTTCATTGACAACATTTGCAATAGCTAATATGTCTATCTCATACAAACAGAGGAAGTGCTTTTGAAAAATTTTCTCTCACGAATAAAATGTAGAAATCAATATCATTAATAAAAAATTTTTAATAAAAATTTCAATCTGTACAAGAAAAAATACCAAAGCATTCTCAATTAAATTCACATCAGAATCAACAAAATCAATAAACACGAAAGTACACTAAAAAATGATTTAAAATTATTTTGCAAGTAGATGCTGCATAAAAAATTACTAAGCATCCTAATTTTATAAAAAAAAAGGTTCTTATATACAAATTCAAGATTATTATTTGTACTAAATTGTACTTATAAATCTATTTAATACCAATTAAGTTTGTTTTCATTTCTGTTAACCGAACTTTGTCAAATTAAACAATTTTTAGGGATCCTTTCATCTCAATGGTGTAACCAATTTAATTAAAATCCCTTTAAACACAAATTCTCATTCGTTAAATATCCAACTTGGCGTTAGTGACAAAAAACAATTTAGACAATACCATCTTATAATATAAAGAATACAAATCTGAAGCATTTTACAAATCTTTACTGCAATTCCCGTAGCAATAGAATATTATAAATCACCTTATATCGATTGGAAATCACCAGAAATTGGAAGAAAGCTGACCATCAGGTTGCGGTATAAAACCCGTTGTTAAGCTGTTTTTCAAAAATTCTTGAAACCGTACTAATGGACCACCGCCGATGCATCCTATAGTTTGCACGCGTGAGTAATATTCGTCCGAAAGCAAAATCAAAAGTTTATGAAATTGTCGTGGATATGCAGTCCACAATGCATTTCCGGCAACTTCGAGCATATCTAACAAAAGAGTTGCACAAAGATCGACTATTTCTGTTCGTGGTTCTGAAACACAATTGTATTCATCAGAAAAGGTACAAGTATATATATATTTTTTTTACAATGTTTTTTATATAATAATTACCAATATTTAAAACAGCAGCTAACCATCGCCACGCATATTGAAGTCCATGTGGATTAGTTTTATTAACTCCTTTCCTTTGTGACGTGATAGTAATGGAAGCATACAATCTCATTAAACCAGACATTCGTTTTAAAAATTTATCGTGCTTCTCGACCGTACCGTCCTCAGCATATTTATAGCCCATCGATTTGTAATAATCTTCATTTGATTGCCCTTCCATTTTGGGTAAAAACACAGGAACAATATATGGACAAGCATTATGAAAATGTGACAAAAGAAAATCGCCAAAATCGGGATGATCATTCCAAATAGCTACAATAACTGCAGCAATTGGGAACGCCATTTTGGATTTACTTGAAACGAGTGTTTCACCTTGATTCTGTAAAAACAACATACGTTGAAGTATCAACAAACCTTTTACAAAAGGTGTAGCATACACAGTTTTAAGAATTGTATAAAATTACATACAACTATCTTTTTAGCCAATACATTTTTACAAAACGTTGCACCCTGAGTATATTGGTTAACGTTTGGAGAAGATTGTCCTGTGAGAAGATTATGTAACCTTTCATATTTATCATATAAATGCTGTCTGTTAATACCAGAGATTGCATTTACAGGTATATTTATTGCTTTTTGACATTCAAATCTGAACTTTTTCGTGCTTGCGGACTGCAAAAATTCATCGTAACTTTTCACATAATTTTCCAGAAACTGTTTACTATTCGCATACATTTGTAATGATTCTTTGTCAACATATTCATATAAATCAGCTACAAATAAGGAAAATCTGTTTAATATGTATGTATTAAAAATACGAGTTATTGTTATAGGTGTGCGAAAACCCGAAAATGTCGGGTCGGAACGAATCAAGAATTTTATTCGGGATCGGCTTTCGGAGGCGGCTTCCCGAAAATTTTGGGATTCCCGAGCATATTCGCATATTCCTGAATGTATCGGAATTCTCGATAATTTTCGGGAATTCTGAAATTTTCGATGCCTCCCTGATTCGTCCCGACTATCGGTTACCCGACCAACATTTTCGGGTTCTCGCACAGCTTTAATTATTGTACTTATCAAACTCACATTTGCTTTCATTCTGTTCATTTGTTGGAGTAACTGTTTCTTCAGCATGAACAGTTGGTAAAGTTACTGGTGGAATGTTTGAAGTTGTATTCTCTACAATTTGTACATTTTGTTGCTGTTCTTTATCTTCAAGCTTGTTTTCACTATTTTGAATAGTACTGCTGTCAACTTGTTCCGATGCAATTATCTCAGTACTAGTGTGAACAGTATCAAGTGTAGGCACTTCTAAAATTTCGGGTTCTAACTGAGATTGCTTTGAGGTTTCCTTAATGACTAAACTTTCTTGGTATGCAGTGTTTATCCTTTCTAAAATTATATCACACAAAAGATAAAATTTCGAAAATTGAAATACGAAAACAGTTATAATTAATCTCTTACCTATTTCTACTTTAACTATACACAATATTTCATCCATCTGTTGGACAGCTTTTTTCATAGCACTTAAATCAGGTGTTGCCACATCTCCTGTCTGTACAGAACACATAATTATATCAGTTCATATTCTTTCAATATGTTTTCACAGGATTTTTTCGAATTGAAATTCTTACCATAATTTTTTCGTCTATAAGCCCTACTTGATGAAATAACTCATCTAATTTTGCTCTACAGGATGAGAACAGGATAGAAACAGACTTTATATCATTACAGCTTTGAGCGGCCACGAAAATAGTATCATACTTAGTTTTAAATACATTTCTCAAATTTATTATTGATTTGGTTAATTCTTGTTTTTCTTTCATTCTTTTTCTGTATTCTTCAACTTCCTCTTGTCGTTCGTGTCTTTTTCGTATTTCTTCTTGCTCTGCTCGAATTTCTTCTGCTAGTATATCTTCATAATTTTTTTTACTTTTACATTCACGTTCTTTTGCCATATGTGACCGAGAATTTTCCATATCCTCCTTTATAGCTCTCCCCTTCTCATTCATTTGCTGCCAATGACGCTCAATTTCTTTCTAGATGTAGAAATTTATATAATTTATATTTAATATTGAATTTATATTTCTTAAGTTTTATAATTGGTATATCTTGATCATTACACATATCTTAATATTATTTATTGAAATTAGGAAAGAAATTTATATTACCTGAACTTCTTCCTTCCTCTGGTACTCGCTTTCCAAGAGAATTTTTTTAACAGAGAATGTTATGCCACTTTGCATAGATATTTTGTTGTTTTTTAAGTAGTTAGTCTTTGGAGAAGATTTAATATTACAAGAATTCTGCTCATTTTCTATATTCTCTGATTTTTTGTCTTCATTTTCGATCATTGTAGATTCAGGACCTATTGTAATCCTGTCTACATTTTGTGATATAAGCAAGGCTTTCTTTAAAACTGACACTTTAAGGCCAGCGAAATCAGAAGTGATATCGTTCATGTTTTGCATCTGTTAATGAAAAAAGGATAATACTATAATATACAGTTATTATAAATAATTACAGATTGAAATGATGAAATTATACGTACAATGTCGTCTTTGTCGCTAACGAAATGTGGCATGTTTGCAATCGTGTTGGGAAAATAGAATATGACGTAATAAATTTGAGAGATTCGATTATTTACAGAAATTTATAAATATTATTATAACCTAAAAAATTTTATTTCTTCACATTCACTCTAAATACATTCAAACGTAGTTTTAAGAATTACTTCACGTGTTGTCATCACAATAGAGTTTATATGAACTCTATTTTATTTGAAAATATTAACATTTCTTTCATCTTTCGAAAGTATTTCAACAAATACACCATTCACCCCTCAAACATGCCAAAACTAACTGCAAACTGCAATACCAGAGAGGAATGAGAGTGCTCACGCCCGGGTTTTCGGCGTTCCCGATATAGTGCTGACATCTGCTCAGCCTTAGCATGGCACAGAACCGGTCAGTCTTTCCTGGAACAGAACCGGTCAGTCTTTTAGCATGGCACAGAACCGGTCAGTCTTTCCTGGGACAGAACCGGTCAGTCTTTTAGCATAAAACTGAACGCACATTATTTTTTTAACCAGGATTAGAACGTACAGCTTAATTGTTGTACATGAAATATGTAACTAACATGTAAATCTTGTGTACAAAATCTCTAATTAATATAAATTAAGAATAATATTAATTGTAATGATACGTATTTTATTTTTCTTTTCCAAGTTTGTAGTTGCAAACTTTAGTTGTAAAAAATGGAAAATCCGGAAAAATTCGAACAAATACAGATCTCACATCGAAGTTTAAAAGCGACCAAACTGAATATTAATTTAATAATGAGCTATTGTCATCAACACTATCTTAAATTTTTTCATATATATAGCTACTGTTATTATTAATTAAAAAAAAATTTCTTTCATGAATACATATTTTTTTCACCTCAGCACCATAAGATTTTTACTAGATGACTTTAAAAACACATTAGAACTATTTTTAAATAATTTTACTCGAAAACATTCTAGTTTACTCTTTATTTCACCGTTCTACTAATTTTTTATGGGCTGCATTGCAGCTCTGTTTAACACCCCTTTACAACCCAATACCATGGTACCATCCATATTCAAGGAAGAACAATTTTTTGCGACGATCATTGAAAAAATAAAAGTGTTTCCTTCATTTCAGTCCTTTAGTGCGTTGGTGACGTAGCGCCCAGCACACCTGCCTGTGTTCTGTGTCACATCTGGAGTTTTATGGTACGCTAACAATCCCTATTGAGTCGCAAGCCAGACCATACAAACGAATGCATCCACAACTTCCAGAGACCTGCCTCCAAAACTAATTAAAGGAAGGCTAGACATGCAGTGTGTACTAAACTCCTCAAAAGAGGTGGATTCCAGTCGCTCGTGTCATAAACCGCATTCGATACTTCATCGACAGGGTGATCTTACATATTTCTGTAACAGTTCCTGAACACATTATCATTCATCTGAAACTGCTTTGTACGACATTACACACGCCACATAATTTTTATTTTCTAATTTTATCAAAGTAGTATATATAACAGAATCATACAAGTGTCTACAATTACTTGAAATCCAAAATACAGAGCGTTTCTTCCTCTGCGACTGTAAAAAAAGGACTTTAAAAGAATGTTTAGATAACAGGTGGGCTGTCCTTCCAAAAGGCACCTGTGACCAGAGTTGGGCATTATTTAGATAAAAAATTATTTAAATAACGATTCGAATAAAAGATACTTTATCTTTATTCGTTATTCAAAGGATCGAATAAAAAAAGTATCTTTATTCGACGAGTATCAGATAAATAATTTTATTCGACGAGAATTTATCCGACGAATAAAGATAATTTTTTTTATTCGAAGCGGATTTATTCGAACTTCGAATAATTTTTTCATCTTTTATCTATATCTTTTATTCGAAGGCTTCCAATAAATCTTCGAATAACTTTTGCCGAGCGCCGAGCATCAAAGACTCAGCGAAGACAGACGACATACAATGTAAGCGGATGGAGAATCGCGCACGAATGAAAGTTTAAACTCTTAGATTTTTTAACATATCCTCATAAAATTGTGACGAGCGAATGGAGGGGATTTTCCTGATGAAAATGAGGTCCAATTCGAGTGTAATCGAACAAGTTTCACTGATATGTAATGTTACGATAAGAATTACAATCTCATTAAACACAGTCCAAATGATGTTGTGTTTGGACTCATTTAGATCGGAACAAGCTCTACAACTCGTTCGTCTTAACAATATTGTTCTGATTAAAAACATACAAGCATAAATTGCCAATAATGCACGATTCTCCATCCGCTTACATTGTGTGCCGTTTGGCAGTCGCTGGGTCTTAGACATTCGGCGCTCGTCGGTCCTCGTCGGCCGTCGTCGCCGTTTATTCGTCGAGCTGGCAAAAGTTATAGCAAAAATTATCGAAGCCTTCGAATAAATCTACGGATAAAAATGCTAAATACAGTCCAATTTGTACCGTGTTTAGTGTCATTTTAATCAGAAGAATGCCACGAATTAGTTGGCGCAAGTCCCATAAAAATATCATGAAAAACAATGAAGTTTTGCAATTGGATTGGTAGTTGTTTCACACCGATATCTCGCGACTCTGCGAGCTCGGAACTTCAAAGACCAGCGACCGACCAACAGCCTACAATGTAAGCAGATGGGGAATCGAGCATTACTGGCAATTTATGCTTGTATGTTCTTAATCAGAACAATATTGTTAAGACGAATGAGTTGTAGAGCTTGTTCCGATCGAAATGAGTCCAAACACGACATCATTTGGACTGTCTTTAATGAGATTGTATTTTTTATCGTAAAATTAGGTATCAGTGAAACTTGTTCGATTACACTCGAATTTGACCTCATTTTCATCAGGAAAATCCCCTCCATTCGCTCGTCACAATTTCATGAGGATATATTGAAAAATCTAAAAGTTTAAACTTTCATACGTGCGCGATTCTCCATTCGCTTACATTGTATGTCGTCCGTCGTTGCTGGGTCTTTGAAGCTCGACGCTCGGCAAAAGTTATTCCAAGATTTATTCGAAGCCTTCGAATAAAAGATACAGATAAAAGATGAAAAAATTATTCGAAGTTCGAATAAATCCGCTTCGAATAGAAAAAATTATCTTTATTCGTCGGATAAATTCTCGACGAATAAAATTATTTATCCGATACTCGTCCAATAAAGATGCTTTTTTTTATTCGAACCTTCAAATAACAAATAAAGATAAAGTATCTTTTATTCAAATTTTCATTTAAATAATTTTTTATCCCAAATAATGCCCATCTCTGCGAGGGCCGTTAGCACCGTGAAAGATTTACTTAATATTTAATTGAATTTAATAATTACAAAGAGGGTATCATGAACAAAGTGCATGCACTTGGAACTGTTACAGAAATATGTAAGATCACCCTTTCGATGAAGTATCGAATGAGGTTTATAACACGAGCGACTGGAATCCGCCTCTTTTGAGGAGTATAGTACACACTGCATGTCTAGCCTTCCTTTAATTAGTTTTGGAGGCAGGTCTCTGGAAGTTGTGGATGCATTCGCTTGTACGGTCTGGCTTGCGAGTCAATAGCAATTGTTAGCGTACCATAAAACTCCAGATGTTACACAGAACACAGGTAGGTGTGCTGGGCGCTACGTCACCAACGCACTAAAGGACTGAAATGAAGGAAACACTTTTGTTTTTTCAATGGTCGTCGCAAAAAATTGTTCTTCCTTGAATATGGATGGTACCATGGTATTGAGTTGTAAAGGAGTGTTAAACAGAGCTGCAATGCAGCCCATAAAAAATTAGTAGAACGGTGAAATAAAGAGTAAACTAGAATGTTTTCGAGTAAAATTATTTAAAAATAGTTCTAATGTGTTTTTAAAGTCATCTAGTAAAAATCTTATGGTGCTGAGGTGGAAAAATATTTATTCGTGAAAGAAAAATTTTTTAAATTAATAATAACAGTAGCTAAATATATGAAAAAATTTAAGATAGTGTTGATGACAATAGCTCATTATTAAATTAATATTCAGGTTGGTCGCTTTTAAACTTCGATATGAGATCTTTATTTGTTCGAATTTTTCCGGATTTTCCATTTTTTACAACTAAAGTTTGCAACTACAAACTTGGAAAAAAAATAAAATACGTATCATTACAATTAATATTAGAGATTTTGTACACAAGATTTACATGTTAGTTACATATTTCATATAAAACAATTAAGCTGTACGTTCTAATCCTGGTTAAAAAAATAATGTGCGTTCAGTTTTATGCTAAAAGACTGACCGGTTCTGTGCCATGCTAAAAGACTGACCGGTTCTGTTCCAGGAAAGACTGACCGGTTCTGTGCCATGCTAAAGCGGCGATGTCACGAAAGTGGGAACGCCGAAACCCCGGGCGTGAGCACTCTCATTCCTCTCTGGCAATACATTATACATTGAGCATTCACAGTATGCAGTATGCCATCTGACCTTCCGAGGGCGCTTTAAACATAATTTTGTAGGGGGCTACATGCGCTTCCGCGCCTTGCCGTGGCGCTAGTGTTGCCGAGATTAGTCGCATGCGAACTACAAGAGAGAATCGCCTTTCTAGACTCTGCGTAGTCGAAGAGTCCAGGCGAATTTACCGCCTTTTACAACGCAGCCTAAATATTTATTTACTAGCCATAAATCCAATTTGTAAATTCGAATTATTCCATTATTATTTGAAATGAAGAAAGTTCGCAAATAATGAACTGTGAAATCAATAAACATTAAACTTAATAAATTCGTATATTATTTGTATATTTTATATTTAAAACCGTCATTTTAAATGAGAAAAAAGTAGAGGACGAATCGATTTACAAAAGTTTATTTTTCACTATACTCTAAACAAAGTTGTATAAAGAAGAAATTATAAGTACAACATACGTTTTTAAACGATTGTAATAATTGATTTTATATTATATACAGTACATTCTGTTTCACTCTACTACTATCTTAGTTGAATATTTTTTACAAAATTTATGAAATCAGGAGATAAAATTAGTCTTATTATCTCGCAGTCATAATATAATTGCGTTTTTATAAAAGCACAATTGTATTTGGTATTTGTTTGATGAGAGTACAGAAAGACTACATATATGCATGTATAATCAATACTACAATAAAGTCATTAATATTATTGAATAATGAAACAGTGGTCTCATAAATTTTTACAAAAAAGTAAAAGGTACAAAAAGTATGTAAATAATAGTACCATTCCTGACTTGAAAACATTTTAATTTTTAGATGTATTATGTTTTGAATAAATCGATACAATTTTGAAATATTTCACTAAAATTTGCAATTTTAATGTTATTATTATTCGCATAAATATTGGATAATTCGTTACATCGTATTATGTCAGTATAAACTTAAAATTGAATTCTAATTTTACAGTTCCAAGCTCTACATATACAATGACTTACTCCACATGAAATGACGGATTTGTTTGGCACGATTTCATTGCTTTTACCGCTACAACATTACTATTATTTTCATGGCCATCACGACTATTATTTTCAAATGGTAAAGTAAATGTAATTTTCATAATGTTTGAAAAGTTATGTTATTTGATCAAGTTATATGTGAGATGTATAGGTGACAATAGTGGTAAATATTGCGCTTTCAATATTCGAATAAATCGATTGTTGGTATGGGACATGTGTAAAGTGTATCTTACAAAATATATAGGACCTAATGAACTAATTATATTGGCAACTGTTCGGCATGCTTAGTTATGACTATAGATACTCGACTAATAGTCATTGCGCCTGATACTACTTGATAAAAGGAACAAATAAAACCTCTACAGTTGTCCCGAAATGAATTAAGTCGAAGTGGAGCGAATCTGTTAGTCTCTAGCTTCCATTCTATAAAAAAAAAGAATAGTACCTTGGAGATTTTTCACAAATTTATGTACTGTCGATTTCGATACAATAGTATATACGCGATTAGTATTAAACCTTATTAATTAGATTGGGTTTCAGCAATGGTCAATTGCATTATCCCTACACCTTTCCTTCTTATCCTACACTCCTCTTTAGACTCAATTCATTACGGAAAGTGTACATTATTTCTTCAAGAATGTGATGCACGTGAAAAAATAAATAATTTAATACAATTTTATTTATGTTGTAATGGAAACTTTTAGAAATTATGTTAATATTCAAGCAGTCTCTTCAATTCCATTATTATTATATTAGTCTACACCAATGTGCATTGTCACCATCCCTGAAGAATTTATTTTTCCTATTATATTCATTTCACATAAAAAATTATTCGTACATGAACTTTTTCTATAGAAATATGCGAGAATTTTTTAATGAGATAATAATAATGTTTATTTGAAAACACAAACGAACTGCAACTGTTAAAAAATGTAACACTCATCACCACAGTCTTATTTTCATATTTTCTAGTCTGTATGGCTCGACGTTAGTACCATAGTTTGTGGGTGCACGTATAGGTAGATCTACAAACCTATAAAAGCAGAAAATGAATCTATGCTTGAATAATTTTTCATGTAAAACAAATTCCTTTCCTGTAATCATTGAAATTCGTTACTAACTACCTTTATGTGCTGTTAATGCGTTCATAAAACAAAAGGTATGGTGTAGCACATAAAACTTCAAATAAAGATATGTTCTCAACTACATTATCGGAAGTGTATAGCCACTGATTTGGTTTATTTCCCTGTCTGTAGCAGACGAAATGCCCCGAATCAACTGGTCCACGATGTTCCACTACCGCACGTAACTGATACTTATATTTATCGAATTGTGTTGTCCGAGTAGCAAGTAACATTGTTGCTTCAGGATCCCCCTGGAAATAGTTTTTATACTTATACATTTCTAGCCAGCATTGTTTTATTATACAGGGTGAGTCTTGTAACAATCTCGCAACATCAGAATTGATTGTAACGTGCAACATTTTGAACATTGCTTGAAATAGAATTTGACTCACCCTGTATATAGAAATATATTTAATAAAATAGAATATACCCGTGCATTTCGTTTCTTTGTTTCCGTGAATGTATAAGGATCCAACGTTAGTACTTGTGGAAATTTTACTGGATCATCTCTTTTAATTGGTGTTCCTGAAGGACTCCATGTAGTTCTTGATATATGTAAACACAAACATTTAGGAAGTTTACCAAGAGTTAAAGTTTTAGTAGCTAAACAACGCATTCCACATCCATCGCACAGTACGTCTTGAACAATCTCACTAGTTACGAAACGTGTTAGTAGTTCTTCTAACGTATGGTATGTTCTAATATGTATTCCCAGTGGAGGTAAGGGTAGAGAAACTGTTTCAAGTTTGTCATAACGAACAGGGGACTGTAAAAAGTAAAACTTATTCATTTTATGTAATTGACCACTGTACAAGATTAGTAAACTATATAAAAACTGACCTTCCAATTGCAGTTACTGCATTGTAATTGACTAGTTAACAACCCTGAGAATGGATGCACTTCTATGGACATTGGTTGAAAATTAGGAACAGGCATGGCACATAAAGAGCTCCATGATCTAAACTCTTTATTTTCTTCATTTCCAACATTTTTTGAAAGTAATTCTGATGATCTAGCAAGAATCATGCCAGGCTTATTATAAGCCAAGGGTATATTAGATATTGATGATGTAGAGGACATAACATGATTGTTACAATTTCTATCAAATCCATTTGGCATATTTGAATTTTTGTTAGCCGATACAATATCGTTACAAGATACACTTCTGAGGTTTGCAGAGTCTCCGAACTTTTTTGTATCTATTAATACTGTTGGACTTTGTAGTAAAGCATCAGACAAACAACCTTTCTGAAATGATTTTTATCAATGACTTGTATTTGTTCATAATGACCATAATCTTAATATAATAACCCCCATTTATTAAACATACCCTGCTTATAGGTTGAATTTCTGCTTGTATTGCATTAAGTACAACATGAAACAGTTCATGTGCATCTTGATAGCCTGGTGCAAAACTCCATAGATTACCAAGGGATGAAATTATTTCAATCGGTGTTACGTCCCCATAAAGGTCCTCTGTATATCCATTGATTTCTAACAAAAAAAAACAAAATTGTAATTTTATCACATTTTTTATTTTAGCTTTAGCTTAAAGCTCTACTATATGAAAGAGATTAAGTATTGCAGATCATTATGATAATAATGATCATTATACGAATGTCGCATACTAATTATAGTAAAATTTACATGTAGAATACATTCTTGAGAAACATTTAACATTCTTTCTCGCGTATTGTTTATATGTAGATAACAACTTTATATTTTTTAATACACAACTGTATAATGCTGTATAATTTTTCAGTGGTTAATAAATTCATAAAATGACAGGTAATTTATTAAGGAAAATTACATACTTCTGAAAACAGAAAGCAAAGTTGAAATGAAATTAACTTTGCCATTTTTTTCACACCGTTGTTTCAACCATCCAATAAAAATTGGACAAGCAGCCAAAGCTTGTAAAAGAGAATTTAGGAAACAAGTATATCCCAAGTTATTAATTCCAATAATTTTTCCTGTGAAAAGATTATAATATTATAAAACATATTTTCTAAGAACATAAATAAAATACAAATTGTGCAAACTGGAAACTATTGTTATACCTTTTTTTCTAGGCTTAGGAGAAGGTCCCCATAAAACAAATGCGGCAATGGCTATTGCAAATCCTACACTAGCAAATACAGCAATTTTTTCCACATCCATGTTTCCTGAATATTCGTAGAAATGTTTTTCTCATACAAACTAACCTACATGTCAATGCAGTTGGCGAATACAATTGTGTCGGATGTGCACATATTTTTCCCCCAATGCTTAATCGTTTCGTAACGTTTAAAATTAATTTTTTATAATTTGTTCGAAATTAGTGTATCGAAAACAGAAGTCTGGAACATGATTTAGTCATATCTCGCGACATCAATGCAGAACATTATAATAAGATTGAATTATTTATTATTTAAAAGCACGTTATATATTTTCAATGATCCAATAAAGAAACAAATATTTTTGTAGTAAGAAACGTACTTTAATAATACAAACAATAACGGATGTATCAGTACGTGCAAATTCTTCCGTTCGAACACACGTTTGGTGTCGTAAATACATGTATACATATTCTCATATAGGTTATACCGACATTCATACTAGAAATTACATTGTAAATACAGAATTACACTAATAGTTTAGAAACTATTAAGAATATAGTAACAAAATAAGTGTACGCGATAGATAACTATAACTATATTACGTATTTTTTAAATTATTTCTATTGAAAGTTGTGGAGAATAGTTTGGATTAACAATAATATACTATTCATGAAAATAATAATATCATTTGTAATAGTATTAAACAAATTTTACTTTTCTATATTCAATTTTTATTTTAAATTAATTGTGAACGTATAGTGTTTTAAATGATTGTTTGAAATTCGATTATCGACGTTTCGATTAGTCGAAGTATATGTAGTATCTCGGGTAAACTTCACATCTATTCATTCTTGCAAATACACACGATTTAGAGTGACGTTGCCATTGACATGATTTCTCTGTCGGTTCATTCTCAAGTTTGTTTCTATACGATATAGAAACTTTGTATTGTTTATTAAATGAAAATAGAATGATTGGACGTTAAAGTGCATTTCAAATAACATTTACGTAAATGCAGTGATACGCGTAAGAAGGAAAATCGAGGTGACCGTGGGACTCGAAAATGTTCCCACGTTCCCGCTTCGCAAGTGTGTGTTGCGCGTGCGTGTGAAATTCCTAACAATAAGCGAGAAAATGAACGCCCAAGGACAGGAACATGGTCATGCTGTGGTTGTGTGGGAGTGGGAAAATCGTCACGGACGTTGGAGACCGTATAGTCCCGCAGTATCCCAACACCTAGAAAGAGCATATTGCAAAAAACTTACACGGGTCTTTCTTAATGATGCAGACCCTAATTTGGATAGGTTTGACATAAAATATTATTCTTTTCAAATTTCATAATACCCCGGTCATTTTTTGAAAATGTATTTTATGCGCTAGAATAAAGATTATATCGTATTGATATAAACATATGATGTATAAACATTTTTATATTAATATTCGCACATTTTTTATGCTTAATACAACGTGTAAATATAACAAATTTTGTTGTAACATATTAATAGAAAATAAACACGATTAATTGAATAATTAGTAATATTTAAACATTTTTATGATATATTGTGCATAAAAAATGATTGCATATCCTAAGAACGTGTTTTTTAAAATTTCTTTGACCCTTAATATTTTTCTAGATAATATGTGTTTGCATTTCTGTTAAAAAGAATAAATTGTACTGTTTTACAATTTACATAGTGTGTAGAAATAACTAAACACCTTAATTATGTACCTTGAATTTGCAATAATACCGTACAAAAAGAAATCATGTTATTTAACTGGTCTGTTTTCAATGGAAACAGTATTGTATATCAAAATCTATATTAACTTTTATTGACTTATGATTTAATAAAATTCATATAAAGTAGAATCGATCATTAAGATCGTTTAAAAAGATCTCTAAGTGAAGGATAAAGCTTTACTCATATAACTTGTTTTTAAAATAGGTATTATATAAATTTGAAGACTAAAATGCAATGTAGCGAAGATGGGAATGAATCGCACAATGTTAGAAGGAAGTTTTATCTGCCGAATTCCCCAGCTGGAAAAGGAGCTAAATGGGAATGGGCTGGTGATACAGACGATTGGCATACATATGATATGGAAGTACAATGTCTTGTAGAAGAAGCATGGGCAAGGGTGAATATAAAACTAGCTTCTAGAGTAGGCACGTCCAACTGGATCCCATACGAGTAAGAGCACTTTTTATAGCTCATGAGCAGAGTCGAGTATATGTATACTGTGTACTTAATGTGTCTCAAGTCAGTTTTGTGTTTAATATACTTTACTCTTTGTTACGTCCATATGATTAACTTTGTTTCTAAAATTCATTATATGTTATGTTTTACATTACATCATATACACGTAACTCTTGCTGCTAATTGTAAGAGGACTGTGGTCCTTAAATTCACAGATTACTCTGCCATGAGACTGTTACCCTTGGAGGTGTGGCTTGTTTGTCTTGGCTGCTTTTCACATACTTGCTCGTCACACACTGCTGACATACCTGTTCTAGAGTTATATAAATTACATAATATATAACAATTTTAAATACGAACATATCGATTATATTCTTTTATTGTAGGGCGACAAAACTATCGACATTTCTAAGACTTATTTAGGCTTCCCGTATATTATAAACTTTTGCAATTTAACTCAAGTACGTTGTTGCACTGGATATGTGAGGCCAATAAGACGTATCCAGCAAGCACCTTATCCCTTAGTTAAAGTTGCTTTGGAAGAGCTACAGGTCATTTCAGAAAAGAAATCTGTGTGTGTTACTATAAAGACTACTACAGCAAAAGTAACGCATAAAAAATCATCCACAGGAAATGCAAAAAAGAGTAATAAAAAGGTAAACAACAGCATTTTATTATATGAACATAAATGTGTACTTTTCTAAATATAAATTGCATTTGAATAGGGTAAAAATGGCGATACTGGCCCATCAAATATAGCACGTGTTATACTGAGCAATTTCAACATATTTAGTAACAGACATGGTATAGAAAACAGTAGCTCAGTTACAACCATTGAATCTGGTCAGAAAAGGAAAACATGGGATAATGTGCTCGATGTAGATTCTAGCAGCACAAAAAGTGGTCGAAGACCTAGCGTTGACACAGTTTCTACTTACTTGAGTCACGAAAACCCAGTAGATTTATTAGATAGCAGTGTAGGAAGTGATGATGCATTTAAAGATTCTATTCTAGGTAATCGATCTTTATATTTCCTTTTTATGTGAGTGATATGTATATTACATGCAGTTTTATTTTACTTGAATGTAGATTCAGAATCAGATGTTATTTCTCAATATGTGAAAGTAGTAGAAAGCAACGACTCTGATTCTTGCCCAGTATGTCTTGGTATTCCCGAACCGTTGACTGTAGAGTTGACACGTTGTAAACATAGATTACATTTAGCATGTTTAAATGCAATGCTTAGCTGTCAACAACCACCTATGTACATACAATGCCCGGTTTGCCGATTAATTTATGGAGAAAAGAGAGGGAACCAACCTCCTGGTACTATGAACTGGACAAGAATACCACGCGCTTTACCTGGATTCCCAAATATAAATACAATTCAAATTACTTATGAGTAAGTCCACATTACTTTTAACGTTCGTAAAAGTCTAATGGAAAATATTGGCTATATAAATTTTAAGGTCTCAGATCCTCTTTTTATCAGTCTATATGTTCTATAGAGAAAATATAATTTCAGCATTCCATCCGGAATTCAAGGAAGGGAACATCCCAATCCTGGACAGGCATACTATGCAGTAGGTTTTCCACGTGTATGTTATCTTCCAGACAATAATCTAGGTCGAAGAGTTCTAAGACTACTACAAATAGCTTTTGAGCGAAAATTAATATTCACAATTGGGCGGTCAGTGACCACTGGCCGAGAAGATGTGGTAACATGGAACGAAATTCATCATAAGACTGAATTGGGACCATCAACATCTGGCCATGGTTATCCTGATACAAGTTACCTTGAAAGAACGCTGGCCGAACTGGCAACACAAGGTGTAACAGATGGACAACCAATGGCTACACTATATCAGGAGTTGCACTAAACAACAATATGTCTATTTAGTGATTCCACTTGTGCGCATGTAACAATATCACGTGTACATATTTTCTACTACAGTTTTTTAATAGTTACTAAGAATGAAACAATGCAATTGTCTTCAGTAGAAATAGAAAGTTGTATTAATACTTAAGTCATAGACTTCTGAAGAATATATTTTAAGAATAATATCTCTTTTTCCTAATAAAGGAAATGCAGAAATGAAAATGTACTTATAACTTAGTTATATCTACAGATTATAATCCTTAATGAAGTGTTCAAAGCACATTATTTACAACTACAACATAAAGAACGCATATCTAACTGTGCAATACTATCACGCGTGAGAGATTAATTTGTAAATTAAAAGATACTTTATGAGTCACATTGAATGATCTGATTACAAAGGAAAGATAACAACGTTGAATAAGTTCGAATAATGCTTAAAACCAGAAAAGCTTGAACAGTCTTGCGAAAGTTCAGACACAAGTTGCAAGATTTTATATTTTATATTTTTTAAATTATAATTCTGTTTAACATATCTCAAATAATTTACATGTGTTCATCTCTTTAAGTTTGCTCAAAATTTTTATTATTTTATGATTAATAATAAATCAATAGATCACTTTTATGATTTATATATTTTATAATGTTTATATTACAACTGAAGTACATATCATTACTAGTATAAGTTAACGTTTATAAAAAATTTTTATAATTAAAATTAAAATATGTTTATTTCGATGTATTAGAGATGCTATAAATGCTTAAAACCCACACACAATTATTAAAAAATTTTGTATGTAGGGATTTACATACATATTTATATAACTTTGTTTACAAAACATGCATGCGTGTTAATTATCTTTATATTGGTGTATTATTCCGTAAATGACATATATACACATGTATGTATATGCATACAAATATAGCTCATGTGTGACTAAACATAGGCAATTCAAAGAAGAAATAGAAAAAATATATGTATTTAATGTAACATGTTTCCATTTCTGCAGATACCATGTTTCATTATCTACAACGTTTCGAGTAAATGTGTTTACAAACTTCATTATGCAATTTAAAAATATTAAATAATCATGGTATTTACCTATAAATTAGCATGTATACAAAATTCTTTCATTCTTTTTTGTATTGGTCGATGATAGGTGGCGCGACTTTCAATACAATAAAATGGCCGAAAACTGATTTTTCTACGCGGACGCGAATTCTAAAGATTTTTAACGTTTACATATGAATGAGTAACGTGTTAAGTGAAAAACAATAATGTGTTGAAAAAATAACAATCGTATCAGTGCAAGTCGTTGCTGATTTTAATTACATTAATCGGGATTGGTTTACATTGCGTGAGAGATTTGTGTATTCTCTGACGTAGAAACGTCCAGCAAAATTTCTGATGGTTTTTCTGAAGAATTTGCGTTTAAATGAGTGCTAAAAGGCAACACAAGTGTGTTTTGTGTGACTCAAAATTGGAATCCAAGGAAGCCTTACAGGCACATTTTAGGTACAAGCAGAAACTATTATTTTTCATTTTATTTGTAAGCAATTAATCGACTATAAACTTTTCATACATTTTATAAAATCTATATTTCGTGTTTCATTTCTATATGTAATTTAAGATATTTACGTGCATTCAGCAAGAATGTTTTTAACCCTTTGCGGTCGGAAGGCGACTCTCAGTCGCCACGGCGTTTCGCGCGACAGGTCGGATGACGAGTGAGAGGCGCCAATCGGTGTTTATGTTAGATTACGTTAGCTCCAAGCTATAGGAACGCAGCATTGGTACTTGGAAAGGTTCCTTAGCTGTTTATATTCTTTCGTATTTAGTATTAAATGACACATCTTAACGGATCGTGGCGGAAGCATCGGGAAAAGTTGTATAAAGTGATTTTGTTCGAACCCCGACAAAAATGGATATTAGGAGCGAAATCAGTTCTAGCGAAGATGAATTTCGTTTTGAAATACTCCAGGACGAACTCAATTGCATTGATCAAGAGATTAATGAAGACTGTGAAAGCAGTGATGAAGATGATGATGTGGTCTTGGGTGTAAGGAAACGAAAAATAAGGATAATAGACAGCGAATCTGAAGATGACAGTGATGCCTCACACACCTTTGATGAATCGGGATGGACACTTTGTGACGAGTCTACAGATATACCACCCAGGATAAATTTCATTCCCGGCGAAAGACCTGCAGGGCCACAGGTACCCTCGAGCGTTGTAGAGCCTCTTGATTTTTTCAAGTTATTTTTTACCGACGAGCTAGTGGATCAGGTAGTAGCAGACACAAACCGCTATGCTGAAAGAAAGTTAGAGGAAATAGCGTTATCCTCGCGATCAATGTGGCACACGTGGTATAATGTCACGAATGCAGAATTTTTGGCGTTTATCGCAGTTATAGTAAATATGGGGACAATAACAGCGGCCAATTTGAAGGAATATTGGTCAATAGATCCTACAACTCATATTCCATTTTACCCGAATACATTTTCGAGAGATCGGTTTACCCAAATTTTTTGGATGCTACATGCAGAGATAGTTTCAGCGCAAGGTAGCAACACCAGAACACGTTCGCAACTGATAACTGGCTACCTTGATTACATAAACTCTAGACTTTTGAATCATTTCACACCGGACAAAGAAATTTGTGTTGATGAATCTGTCGTCAAACTCAAAGGACGGGTTTCATTTATTACATATAACCCAAAAAAACCGACTAAATGGGACATCCGAATATATACACTGGCAGATTCTGATACGGGATATATTTGCGGAATTCTACCGTATTATGGCAGCCTTACAACACAAAAATTGATAAGACCGGACCTTCCAGTTTCAACAAGAATTCCGTTGCATTTATACACAATGCTGTTGAATAGAGTTCCAGGTGCGCAGGGACATCACATGTTTACCGACCGGTATTACACCAGCTATATCTTGGCGATCGAATTACGTAAACTGAAGTGCCATTTGACTGGGACAATCATGCCTAATACAAAACATTTGCCAGATGCAATTAGAAAAACACAACTTCCAAAAGAAAAATCGATGGTAGCTTACCGCAAAATTAATAATTTTGTTGTAGCGTGGAAAGATAAGCGAATTGTTACGCTATTCACAAATTTTCATAATGCGGCGATGGGTAACGTAGAACGAACACTCCGCCATGGTGTTCAAACTGTTGTTAGAAAGCCCGATGTTGTCGTAAATTATATAAAATTCATGGGCGGCGTTGACCTAGCGGATCAGTATGCCTCGACCTACTGCTTTATGCGAAAATCATTGAAGTGGTGGCGCAAATTATTTTTTTGGGGATTAGAAATTTCCTTAATCAATTCCTATATTCTCTACAAATTAGTCAAAAAGCAGAGAAACGAGCGGCCACTTAACCACTTACAATTCCGGAAAATCTTAGTGAAGCAGTTGAAAGGAGATTTTCGACAGCAGCGACGACCTTCAACATCGACCTACATCTCGGATGAGATTCGGCTCAATGGAAAACTTCACGTAATGCGTTCTGGTAAAAAAACTGATTGTAAAGTTTGTTCCAAACGAAACAAACCAGGTGGAAGACGCGAGACCACTTACTACTGTGATACATGTCCAGAAAAACCAAGAATGCATCTTGGTCAATGTTTTCTAAATTACCATACCAAAGAAAAATACAGAAATTAAGTTTGCGAAATTACATTGTTAAAGGTGTAAATATATATAAACTCTTAAAATATAACGTTTTTGTAAGATAATTTATGTATAAGATCATTTTATTTGTACCTGTAAGGCGCCCGACACCTTCGCGAAAATCGCTCCGACCTGCCACCTCGCTCGGCCGAAAAAGCCGCCGACCGCAAAGGGTTAAAAACGTTAAACTGCATTACCGATGGAGTTCAATTATTCGCGCTGTTCTCTCATTCCATTTTTACATTCAAATATAATTACAGATTTCTTACAAAATAATGTTTAATAATACCGGCAAATGCTTTTTAAAAGATAAGTAAAGAAGAATTTATAAAACTGTTAATTTCAAATTGTTTTCGCAATTCTTTAAATTATTTGAAAAATTTTAAATAAGTTTCAAATTATTTATTGAAGTAATTAACAGAATTATAAATATAATTGCTTAAGTATCAATGCAGTTTTAACAGTTTTTCAATACTAATAATAATTATGGTATTAAATATTAATGTTTAGGGTAATTTTATAAAATATACTTTTTAACGAAAAAAACTCTGTTTTTAGTAATAATATTGTATATGAAATTTATGAAGGCTTTATACCCACTTGATTGTATTTATGTTTAGTCTACCATAAACCGATTATTATATTCTCTGATACTATAATCCATCTATGTACAACTAATTTAAAATACATTCTATTATAAGTGTGGATATTACTTTTAATTTTCATACAGGATTTATATGTCATAATTCTATATTATTTCCAATATATTTAATCATACTACTGCATTTGAAGTAAACTGTCTTCTGATGTAGATTCTAATTGTAACATGATATGACTAAGATAATTTATTGTATTTTTCATATAGTTTTATTCAATATTTGAACCCTTATATTACAGTTATTTTACATTATTTATAGAAATTAATTAACAATGTCTATTTTATTCATGTTGTAATTAAAGATATATGTTATAGTATTCAAATTTTTGTTTTTATAATACCTGAAATTTTTACTCAATTATTAGTTTTAGAAAAAATTAATTCATAAATGTAACAATATTTGAGAAATAAAAAATTGTATTCCATATTAAGTGTTAAATACTTTATACAGAAAGCATGCCAACAAAGAAATAGATACACGTGGCAGACCTGTGAAAACTAATAAAAATGCTGATACTCAATGTGATATGTGTGGACAAGCATTCGAATCAATTACAGCCACAATAAGGCATAGATTTAAAGTCCATCCTAATTCACCAGCAAAATTTTATTGTCATTACTGTGGAATGCAGTTTCCTCTAAAAGTATGTTTTCTCGTTGACTGTAATTGTATTCATTTTTTAATTCACTAAAGTAATTATATTTTTTAATAGACACATAGAGATAGTCATCAAGCATCGCACGATTCATCTGAAAGTGAGAGGAAAGAGCAACATAAAAAATGTGAAGACTGTGATGTATTATTTTATAATGAGAAAGCATTAGACTATCACTATCGTTCTATACATAAAAGGTAAAATGATATATGTATATATATATATATGTATGTTTGTGACCAATAATCATAATGTATAATTTGTTTATATTCATATTCTACAAAAGTTTAATTTACAGAATGGTCCATCTTTTTCAACCAATTGCAACACCACCGCCTAGCAATAAAATCAAAGTGAATTCTATGAATGATGCTCTTAGTGTATATTACTGTCATTTATGTGGAGCAGAGTATGTTATAAAATTCAATTTACAACAACATCTGGAGCGAGCTCATACACAAGTAAAATAATGCATATAAATCATTAGAAAGTTTTGTTATTATATTTCTCTATGATGAGTAGACTGCGGATTTTATGCATTTATGACAAAAATGAGTTGACGCAATTTAAAACATTACAAGAATCGTTAAAGAAAGAACATTTTATTTAGCTTCTATTTTTAACAATTGATGCATAGAATTTTTATTTTACATAAAGATTCGTACTCTGATGATGAGAAATAGATGTACATACAGCGGAACCCCGTTTATCCTGCTCAAATGGAACAGGGCCCGATCCGGATAATCCGTAATATTTGTTAACATACATAACACAAATACATTTTATGTATTCTATTTACTGTACAATTTATATGTATACCTTGAAAATAATATTGGTAGTATGAAGCAAAAGACATATACATACACTATAAGTTTAATTTAATTAGAATGTTGTAAAGAAGTTTGTGAGTTTCTTTTGTGTCAGATTTGAGTGACGTTTACATGCTGCACGGTCTCGTAGACGCTTTACCATCATGAGTTGACTCGGTTCTAAGTTCGTAGATTGACAATATTAATTAATTGGCGGATATAAAGAGGTCAGGGATTATGTTTGACAATCTAGATAAACTGGAAATCCAGATAAACGGAGTTCTACTGTAATACAATACTTCTTCATGAGTTTAGCTTTGTGTTTATAACAGGAAGAGAGAGAAGCTGTCCCAGAAGACTTAATAAAATGTACAGTATGTGCTGCATTATTTTGTAGTAAAAAAGCTTATGAAGTGCACAATAGCTATCATCAACCAGATGATTTGTATGTCACATCAGAGGAACAAAGATTACAAACTGTAACTAAAGTAGATCAAGACTTTGATATTAGACGTGTAGAAGGTGTAGCTGATAAGTATCTTCCAAAAATGAATACACCTAAACGGCCTTATAACAGCTGCAGACAGGTATAGTAACTAAATTGATTGGCTCTTTTATTATTGTTATAAATCAAACATTTATTTTACAGACTAAGAAGACACTAAAAGTAGATGTTAATGAAACAGAGAACTACCTCTCTTCTGATGACGACCCAACTGTTGCTAATGAATCGAGTGATTCTGAAAGTGATCTTCCACTGAAGCAAAGGATTTGCAGCTAACGGAAGTCATTTATTGTTTATAAGACATTTATATGTATTCAAAATTTTTAAGTGTCATGATTGTGTTAATATGGTTGCCAGTATGCAATTTTTATCATTTTTGTTTTTAAATTTGTGCATTGATACGTAAGATGATGTATGGATAATTGTAGATGATCAATACTATACTAGTATTTTTGTATCAAAAATTGATGTGTTATTCATTTTTTTTAACCCTTGCACAAAGTCAGTTTTTCAAGCCAATGCAATTAAAGCAGAAACAACGTGTATTTAATGCATCCAAATTTAAGGTATTCAACTAAACATATGTGTATATAATATTTAATAAAAATATGTGTATATAATATTTTTTTCTGTGCATGAAAAAATTCATTCCATTTAAAAATAAAGGATATCTTTTTAACTACATAAAATCATAATAGATTAATTCAGACCAGACATCAGGGATTATAGCATAAATATATAAATGTATTTAACAATTATACAATATATTATATACAAAACAAAAAGCAATTAGTTCACATTTATGACATTGATAAATCTAAAGGAAAAATGTTCACATATTATGATAAATGAATAAATCAATTTGAAATTCAGCAATGGTTTATATTTGTATAAATACGATATGTTGTATTTATGATTATGATAAAAAACGAATTAATGGGACTATGACAAGAAAACTAATATGCCAATAATTTATATTTTTAGAAAAATTTGTTTCTTGGCAAACACTTAAATTGATAGTGAAATGATTTTATAACTTTGTATTTACACAATTGATACTGTAATACTGTTCATACAAAATACACTGCAAATCAATTCATACAATATTCTCACTGATTCTCACTAATTCTCACACAAATGGCAAATTGGGAATGCCAATTTTCGTAATATCAGAGAGAAAGTGTGAGGAAGTGAGAGTGCTCACGAACGGGATTTTAGTGTTCTCAGTATAGTGCTGCCCCCTAGTCTAATTTTTAGCCTGGACCAGAACCTGCATCATTAGCAGCAGATTCCTAATAATGCCAGAGTGGATACTACTTCTATGTTAAAAGAAGCCTATGTAGGCTCTGATCCAGCCTAAAAGATGATGCAGCTTCTAATACAGGCTAAAAAGATGATGCAGGTTCTAGTCCAGGCTAAAAAGATGATGCAAAAAAATGGGAACACTAAAACCCCGAGCATGAGCACTCTCATTTCCTCTCTGTATGTATAAAAGATACTTATAGAGGCGAAACTTTGGTGCTGTCAGGAACTACTTTCTAGTGCACATGCGTCTATAAGTAGGTCCATCCGGAATATAGCCGAATATTGTCCTACAATTCCATATTCAAATGCGCATGCGTACATAATCATATGGGGTGTGCACATATACAAAGAAGGAAATGCACGTGTAGTTCCGAATATATTCATTCATTCAATCTTTGAAGAAATATGTGGTTTTATGCATCATATAACAAATTCAAAGTTGGAATTAAATGATAAAACTGCATAGCAATTACGGCTTTTAGTTCCTTATACAATATGTTTACGCTATTGAAAAATATTGTTGTGCTCCAAGCACGTTATGTTACCTGCAAACGTATGTGCATCAAACAATACTCCCGCAAGGTTAAATTTTGACATGTTTAAACGTATACAGATAATATACGAAATGTATAATCAATATAAAATCGAATGCACAGGTTTCTCATCATCCAAGAAGAATATTTTCTGGAATTCAACCTACTGGAGAGGTTCATGTAGGAAATTATTTGGGTGCTATTAAAAAATGGGTAGAATTGCAAGATTCGGAAGAAAGTGTTATTTGGAGTATAGTGGACATGCATGCTATTACTTTACCGCACGTAAGTTTTGAAATATGTTTCTTCAAAAATATACACGAATATGTAATGTTGACTTCGAGGGATATACATTGGAGTGTGTCAAATATAATGTAAAAACTATTAAAATTAAATATTCCAGAATCCCAAAGAGTTACACGACAATACAATGAGAATGACAGCAACATTGTTAGCATGTGGCATAGACCCAAACAAGAGCATATTATTTCAACAATCTGCAGTACCAAGGCACGCAGAATTATGCTGGGTTCTTGGATGCATCACAACTTTAGCAAGATTAGCACATTTACCTCAGTTTAAAGAGAAAAGCGAAACAGTAAAACATGTTCCATTGGGTTTATATATCTATCCCGTTTTACAAGCAGCTGATATATTACTATATAAGTGAGTATTTCATATCAAATATTTATGGTATATGTCTTTTTAGCTTGTTTCACTTGTTGATAGAAAAACATGTTGCAAAAAATCTTTTATACAGATTACTTTCTGAAGACTGATGTGTAATACTTACATTAATTGTATGGTGTAGAGCAACCCATGTTCCATGTGGACAAGATCAAATCCAGCATATTGAATTAGCACAAGAATTGGCTACTTCGTTTAACAACAAATTTGGTAACACTTTTTGTGTGCCACATTCTTTAATAAGTAGTAAGTTTTTGACATGTATATGTGCATATATACATACTTTCTAGATACGTAAGATACCAATGCTTATATCATTGTGTTACAGAGGATCCAAGTCAACGAATAAAGTCTTTGCGCGATCCTCTGAAAAAAATGTCTAAATCAAGCACTAGTCCAAAGGGCACAATAAACATATTGGACGAGCCACACATTGTCTTAGAAAGAATAAAGAAAGCCATAACTGATTTTACATCTGAGGTAACCTATGAACCTGACGAACGACCTGGAATTGCTAATTTGATCACTATTCATTCTATGTTTACTGGAAAATCGCCAGATCAAATATGTTTAGAAATGCAAGGATTGGATACTGGAAAGTAAGGAAATTAACAATTTTGTGCATTGTATGTTGTGTAATTATTACAGACTTTAATATTTTCTCGTTTATGTGTACAGATACAAATTGCTATTAGCAGACTTAATTATAGAAAAGCTGTCTCCGATAAGAGAAGAATTCTCAAAATTGATCAAGGAACCAACATATTTGAACGAAGTGTTGGAAGATGGTAAGGAAAGGGCAACAGAAATTGCTGAAAAATCATGGCAGGAGATTAGAAAAAAAATAGGTTTTGAACATAACAATTCTATACGTGCTGCAGAAAAAGATGTACAAAATATTATGCAGAAAATATAATTGAAATTTATTAAAGTGAAACATGTACTCTTCTGGTTGTACTGACTAGTCCTTGTTTTTCCACACAGTTGCTATTTGTTACAATTTTCTGAATTTATAGTACTATCTCATATCGATAACTATTTTGCCTCGTAAATGGCCTTGAACCACTCTATTGTATGCTACTGATAATTCTTGGAATGGATATACTTTTTTAACTACAGGGACAACCTATAATTAAATACACGTTGGTATAACTCTAGTTGATATATAATGAAATTTTTATATAACAAAAAATATACCTCTCCACTTTCAACGAATTCTTGAAGAGTTTTGATTCCTGTTGGAGAAGGGGCAAAAAAGCCCCATTTTACGCAACTTTTATTTTCGGCAGTTGGGACGTTGAACCTTATCAATTCTCCCATGTTTTTTACTGCCCCAGCAATCAGTCCATGTTGATCAATATTTTTTAGTAACGGTGAATTTAAAGTTATGTACGTACAGTGTGGATAACCCTTTGAGCGTATTTGATTGGGACCCTGATTAGCGCAATCCAAAATTATGTTGTATCTACAGCCAGATTATCATAAATACATTTCTTTAATACATCTCATATGCTTGACTGATGAATGAGTTACATACGGTCCCTCTGTAATTATTCTGGAGTCTGCATCATTTAATTTGTAATCTATTACAATATCAGCTCCTAATTTTTGCACTAGATTGACTGCGTCGCTGCTGCAAGTAGTTATGACCTAAACCAATTTCGCTTATATTTTTATAATACTTCTAATCAATAAGTATCATAGACACTATATATGAAACGTACATGCATATTCCAAGCTTTTGCAAGTTGTATCGCCATAGTTCCTACACCACCTGAACCACCTAATATTAAAATTCTGTTATTTTTTCTGGCAGTTAGTACAGTTTTATAACACAATCCACCAGTAATCCATAATGCAGACCATGCTGTAAGCCCTGCATATAATATACTAGCTGCTTCGATATGAGATATATTCTTAGGATGTAAACTGACCTAAAGGAAAATGTTTTAAATTATTTAAATACTTCGTATGATATTCCCATTGATTGAATATATAAAAAATGTATCATTTACCAAGGAATCATCTACAACTACATAACCAGCATGACAACCTTGTTGTTCAACTGGTACAACACCCCATACTTTGTCGCCTAACTTTAATCTACTCCCGACACCATGTCCTTTTGAAACTATTATACCAGAAAAGTCTCTGCCCAGTGTTAACGGTAGTTCCAATCCCTCGTATTGTCCACCATTGGTAAGGCTCTTTGCTTTTCGCATGAAATTTAAAACTGCTGCCCCATATCCTCCTAACAAACACCATACAGAAAATAAATACTGTGTCATGTGTGTTCAAGCTTAGATAGTTGGGAAACAATAATTAACAAGAAATTATGTACTTGTCATAGCAATGTCTATTGGATTTACACTAGACGCTTCGACTTTTACAAGTACATCTGTCGGTCTGGCGATTATTGGAATTCTGACGTTTGACAACTTTAATTCTTCTAAGCCACCATATGAGTGTATTTGCCATGCTTGCATTTTGTCTTCAACATTTTCCTTATGTTTGACCGACAACTTACTAGAGGGTCGTGAATGAACATTTCCAAATGTTGATTTTAAACGCCATACAGCCCTCTTTAGCATCGTTTCGAGTTAAATAATTACAATCGAAGACCGGAAAGCATTAAGCTTGGAAAATAGGTTATGTTCAACTGTCTGTTTTCGTTCTAATTTAATGTTTCAGGTACCGAAAGAAATTTTTCTTCATCGATACACCTAAAATTCTTAGATAGACGTGTTTGCGTATAATTTAATAAGCCTATTTCAAACGATGCTGTACCGCAAGAAAATTTGACATGACTATTCCTTCAACGTGTACTCTAACATCAATTGAGCGTTAGCATTTTGCGACGTAATTGTTTTGTTAATAATCTGCCTAATTTTATCATGTATACATAATTATGTGACTTTATACATATAGTCCATAGATTTCAAATACGAAATCGTACAATAATGAAATTAGAAAAACAGGAATAATATACTGTTTTTTATTAATGTATTTTCCATTATTACTATCTGTTACTGTCAGAGAGGAAATGAGAGTGCTCACCAACGCTCGGGGTTTTAGTGTTCCCACTTTTTTGCATCATCTTTTTAGCCTGGAACAGAACCTGCATTATCTTTTTAGCCTGGAACAGAACCTGCATCAACTTTTTAGCCTGGACCAGAACCTGCATCATCTTTTTAGCCTGTATTGGAAGCTGCGTCATCTTTTAGGCTGGATCAGAGCCTACATAGAAGAGCCTCTTTTAACATAGAAGTAGCATCCACTCTGGCATTATTAGGAATCCGCTGAAAAGATGATGCAGGTTCTGGTCCAGGCTAAAAATTAGATTAGGAGGCAGCACTATGCCGAGGACACTAAAATCCCGGGCGTGAGCACTCTCATTTCCTCTCTGTTACTATAATCAGTAAATTCCTCTCTGCTATAATAGTAGAAGAAGAAAAACAGTTTTTATGTATCGAATTACTTTTTATGTATCGACCGTATTCGCAAATTTTATTCCAGTCTTTATTCGGTAGATGGAGCTTTTAGGGGCGGGAAAACGCAACAAATAATTTATTACACACATTAATTTATTTATACACATTAACCCTCTAGTGCTTGGGACAAAAGTATCCATGTTTTCGTTGACATTCCTTCGAATAACTACTCCTAGCAAAACAAGGAATTCACCATTAAAACGGTACAAATCCAGTTTTTACAGATGCATCTACATTCCTAACACCGAAGTGTTAACGATACCCGGAACTTCGAGAAAAAAAGTTTTCCAACAATGCTACTGGTCTCGAATCTATTTTACAATTAGCTTCTTCTAAGTGACATAGAAATAGAAGGTACTTTAATTAGTAAGTTATGAGAACTACGGTTTGTTGACCCGCGGAACGTCGGCGGTATCCGTTCCTCGAATCTGGAGAAGTAGGACGGATGAAACCAGTAAACGGAGACGAAAAATGGTATCCGAGCGAACGTGATTTTAGGGAATTCAAGTGTCGCCTTATCGGAGACGTTTCCGTGTCCGAAATGGTCCGAAAGGCTCGGTTAGGGTTACGGGTGTTCACTGTTTATCAGAACCAGCACGAGGGAGTGAAGACGAGGGCGGTTCTTTCGTTTGGCACGGGAACGTAGGAGCGCGCATGCCTTCCATCGATCGGTAATCACTATGGTTACGCCTCGGTATAGAGGCGCGACTGCGACTACGACGACGACGGCGACGGCGACGGCGACTACGACGACGACGACGGCGACGGCGACGACGACGACGACGACGGCGACGGCGACAACGACGGTGACAGTGATCACCCCGTACTCGTTTCACGGTGAGTCCAACGAAAGATCAGAACAGTGGAGTTATATCATGGTGCGGTAAAATAAGAATGGTACAGTGATGAACAGTGAACCGAGCATCGTTCGAAATGGCAAATAGTGGACGATATCGCGCGGTATCGGGGTAAGAAACGATGGTGTAACCTCTGTTAAATTACATTAGAAACGATTCCGGTCGTACGGCGTGTGCCATTCCTGTTTGCTCGGCCCGAATTCGAAACAGTAAACCGGGAAGAAACGTCGGGAATAAATAACGTGATCGAGACGGATAAAACGGAGAGAATATCTCAAGTAAGACTAAGAGAGGAGGAGGAGTAGGAGGATAGGTAGCTAGAAAACCGGGGTGAAGAGAGGAAAGGGAGTATAGAGGCAATAGGGTGTCGGAGGGTGCCGGGGGATAGGTAGGGTAGGATGAGGGAGAGAAAGAAGGAAAGGGTTGAAATATACAGGGGGTTAAGAAGTGGCAAATGATGGAAAAATCGAGAGAACAGGAGAGGAAAGAAAAAAGGTGATGAGAGTGGCGAGCAGGAGCGAGCGAAAGAGGGTAGTAGAGAAAGAGAGAAAGAGAGAGGGAGAGGGAGGGAGGAATAGAAAACGCATAGAAGGCTGTTCAGAGTAACATGGAGCGCATCGCGGGCGCAGCAAGAGAGGATATTGACATTTTCGGTCGAGGGGCGCGCATTCGTAGAAGAAGGGGAGGTGGGTAACGGGGCAGTCGCCTCTTTTGCTCGATCCTGCAGTATCCATGGCTACGTCGTCCGCGAGGATTTCGCGCGAAATACCGGAAATATTCGGCGTATAGTATTCCCAATTTAGGGCAGCCCGGTCGGTCAAGTGTTTGGTCCTTGGTTAAACCTCGACGGCGCATCGATACATAATCCGCGGCCGCGAATTATTTACTTTTCGGAAGGGTGGATACCATGATCCCGCCCCTCTACTACGGCCACGGTTGCCCATCCCTTCTTTGGCACCGTCGCTAACACCCCTCTCCGCTTGCACGTTTATCTCGCTATCTCTTACTTGCTCGCTTAGCACAGCTTCGCTTTCTTTTTCCAATCTCTTTCCTACGGCCGTCTCCTCCCTTCTACGTGTCCCTGTGCCCGTGCCGTCGGTTCTCACCACTCCTTGCCCTCTGCTTTCTCGCTCTTTCATTCCGCGGTCCCCGCGGTTGTCTTTCGTCGTGTTTGTTGTTACGCCCCGCGGAGCTAAGAAGTCTCTCCCGCCCACCCTCTCGGAAGCTGATGCGTTCGCCGATGGTGAGTTTTACGTCCCGGCTCCTAACGTCGAAAACAAAAAAACAAAAAGAGAAAAGAAAATACGCTGGGAACACGTCGACGTGAACGGACAATGGAACGGGAAGACGAAGGATTTTTTTCGTCGGTGCGTGCACGTATGCGAGAGGGGTGTACGCCTGTGTGTCCGTGTCACCGGGGGGCGTTGGGGAGGGGAGGGAGGGGGTGTATACAGAGTCCGGAGGGTGGAGTGGGAGAAAGAGATAGAGAAACAGAGAAAAGAAGAGAGGACGACCGAGCGAGCGGGGGTGTGTATACGTGAAAGGGCAAAGAATGAAAGAGAACGCGCAAGAAAGGAGTGAAGTGGCGGTATATAGTAACGGGAAGGTGTGACAGGGTTCCGAGGCGTAAGAATTTTGATCGAGGGTGGGTATCGTCGAGAGTTTCTTCTTCGGCTGAAAGGTGGCTAGAACGCGAGGGGCGTTGATTGAGCGGCGGACAGCGGGTGGTGCATCCTGGTTCTGGCGCAGTGTTTACTCGAAAGCCAGGGTGGCGAGCTGCCACCTAAACTAGGCGGTGTCTGCCGTTTCGGTCGGGCACGTACCACGGCCAGAGGACTTTCGGTACTCGTTGATCGTGCAACGATTCCCGTAAAACAGGTGTCAAACATTTTTTCGAGTCTTTCTCTCGTCGGAGCGAATTTCCGGCTGAACCACTTTGTGACTCTACTCCCACCGGGAGTAGATCTACGAAAGTCAGGAAATACGGGCGAAATGTGGCCGGCTCATACGCCCGCCATTCATGTTTAGACGCGGATGTCAAGTGCTACCTGCATCAGACTCGAAATCGATATAGTGTTGAGAGAAGTTCTTGTCGCACGCGTCTTCGGATACTCGGAACGGCCAAGCTGGCCGAAAGTTTCGTTTCGTCCCTTGTCGGACTGGACTAAGCTGTCTGTTGTATTAGCAGTTGTGTCGCTCGCGAGTTGGTAGGCGTACACCGAGGAGAAGCGTCTCGAGATGTAACTCGAAACTGGTATTCGTGGTGTTGTACGGTTTTGCTATTCACCAGTAAATCAATTTTCATTATTCATGGCGGAACAACCGGTTATCTCGGTGTGCGAACACGGTCCCGTGTTTGTCTTTGATTGCGAATCGATAGCCGAGGATCGTCCGAATAGCAATTCCTTTCCGGAGAGATGTTGCACAGTTTTGCGTGTACAGAGAACTACGCGTTACGTTGACGAAGAGTCGTCGCGCACACCGGTTCAGTAACCCTCCCGCGACACCACCCCTATTATTATCCGTGACACATCCACGCAATGCCCTGATCCGCTTCATTCATCTCGCTAACGTCCGCGATATCGTGCCACCGTTCGAATCACCATAACTTTTTATTGACCACCGGGGCCGATCTCCGTTTCGAGCCGGACGATTTCAAGATTTTACGCAATGATCGCCAACAACGTTGTTGTCGTATGCAATGTGGACTCTCGTGACCGCGTGTCGAGCATGATGGTTCTCTAGGTCACTCGAACAACTCGAGACGATTCTTGTTTATTCGTTAGCGATTCGTAAAAGCCAGTAAAAGCTTGAATCGTCTTCAATAACTCCGTGAAACAAGTTGCGCGGCTGTTACCTTCGTGTCGGCGTATACGTTTAGCCGTACTACTGGATAGACAGCATGGGAACCAGAGATAACGCGCCGCTTGTAAACACACACGCCCGAGGGAAACGGTGGACGCGAATTAAACTAATAAAATTGTTTTATTTTCAGTGATCATGTCAGGGACTAGCTGATGACCTTTCGAACATCTGCAACGATGTGACAATAAAGATATCTCCTCCTGTATCCTCTCGAACGACGGGAGATTGTCCCTGTTACAGTATACACGGTTATACACGTCTCTTCCCGTAATAGAGCAGGCGAAAGACAAGAAAGGAGAAACTAAGGAGAGAAACGAAGACAAGAGGAACAACAAAGTGATACACGGAAAACAACGCGAGAAGAAACGAGAGGCGAAGATTAATTCTGTAAGGGAGAAAGGAGGAAAGGACTGAATCAGTCGTTGATGAGAAACGGTGCCAAAAGTCGACAGACAAGCCAATCCACGCGAACGTTCACGGTAGCATCTTCATTTTCGAGAAGGAAGGGGTGTCGGTAACGAATCGGCAAAGAGAGAAATGGAAGAGAAGTAAACGAACGAAAAGGGAGAGAGGGACAGGACGATATCAGGATTTTGAGTCGGACGGGGTGAACGAGGAGAGGGAGGAAATTCGGTACAAGGAAGAAGACTGTGTGTGTGTGTCTGTGGAAAAACGTGGCGTGATCCGAAGAAAAGTAATAAATGCAAACGGATTGGCGAGGGGTAGCGTAAAGGGGGAGAAAAGAGCTCACCAGGTGGAATAACAGAGAACAAGAAGAGTAGAATGGGCAATAAGTTGTCTTGTAGTTGTGCTCCCCTTATCAGAAAGGCGTATCGTTACGAGGATTCCCCATGGCAGACAACGGCTAAGGGCGGAATAGGCGGCAGCGGAGGTCGCAGAGTTGATACTGGCCACTTGCTCAGGTGCGGAAGCTTAAGAGAAAAGAAGAGGTGCGCATACCATACCATTCAACCATTCAACCACTCCATTCGACCACATAATTATCAGTTTTCTTATTTTGTTCCTTTCGAAAAAAGAGAAGTCTCTCTCTCTCTCTCTCTCTCTCTCTCTCTCTCTCTTTCTCTTTCTCTTTCTCTCTGGCACACATTATACATTTGAATGCATTTGTAATCTTCATTCTCCTCGGGGTAGAGCATAATCGACTTTTGATTTTCCACTTGTTCCGTTTTGTCTTTTTACAAACGATCGATCGCAGTTGACTTGTTAAACATCATTGATCTCTCTCTCTCTCTCTCTCTCTCTCTCTCTCTCTCTCTCTCTCTTTTTTTCTCTCTCTCTCTCTCTCTCTCTCTCTTTCTCTGTTGTCTTTGTCACCAACGACTTTACGATATCCACACGTAACATGTAGTATGACAGGCGTATGTATGTTCTTCTTCTGAGAGATGCGTGTACAGGTGTATCCATACACACATATATATACAGACACGTATACGTTCTCACGTACGTTTACAGATTCTTTTCCGTGCTTAACTGAGAATTAGAAGATCGATATGCGTACATACGAACCGGGGGGGGGGTCGTTTTGCGTATTGTGGTATAGTGCACCGGGACGAAATGGAAGGTATCGATTTCTTTCGTTCTTAAAATGAACACGATATATCGAGTATTCTTATGTTACATAACAGAATGATCGCGAAAAATATCGCATAACGCGCGCTTTCTCTGGGGCCCGTGTACCCGATCGACTGTACCATTCGATAGTGTTCAATCAAACGCCAATATACAGACACACAGAGAAGATGCATTTAAATAAAAACGTTGGCCGACACACAATCGTCGAAGAAAGAGTTGTTCTACCTGAGGTTCTTCTTCTCTTCTGCATTCTGTTCCTATTCGTTTGGTCGTCTCTTATTTTCTTTCTTTCTGTCTTTCTCCCTTTCTTTTTCCTTTTCTTTCTGTCTACTCTCCCCCACCCCCCAGCGTCTCAACAAACATACACAGAACCACACCCACATACAGACACACGGATATACATACATAACACATAGACAAACTCGTACTTACAATCATCTGCGCGTTTGGTCAAGTCATCTCTTCCTTTCTCTCTATTCTGACTTTATTTCCGAACGCAATCTGTCCTGTTTTATCAATTTCTGGTCTTTCTCTGTTTCTTTACCATCTCTTGTTGGTCGTTCAAGTTCCGAGTATCGTAAACGTAACGTAAATCGAAACGTAAACGATTCCCAAAGACATAATTCCAAACGGAAATGGCGTTCCTCTTGGCGCGTTAACGGCCCGGTCTTCGTAGAATCGCGATAAGGTAGAGCGTCCAGGTTACCGACAAAAATAGCCGAAAAATGGTTTGACGTGCCCCAATTTTTCGTCCTTATATGAGAATATTTTTCGCTGGGAAAGGGCTCATTTCAAAAGAAGAAGGTTCAATCCAGCGCGCGCTGGTCATCAGCTGACGAGATTATGCAGATATTTGGTAACATACAGTCAGTCCTATAAGTATTCGCATAACTTTTTCAATATTGGACTATACTACTTGAATTTTTTTGAGAAGTTAGAACACTACATAAAGTGAAAAAAATATATAAAAAATTGCAATTGGTCGAAAGTGCAGAGAAATTACTAAAAGTTGTATTTTGTAACTTTTTTATGTGGACTTACATTGAAAATTTAGAAAGTACGATTTGTGGATCTGTATGAATTATACATGCTCTGAAAATTTCATCAAAATCGGTCAACGTTGCAATGAGCTGCATATGTTCCAAAATGATCACATAAGGGCGAAATTCCCTGAGACGGCCAAAATTCTGCGACTTTCGCCCTTAAGGTTTCATCGTTAAATGTTTGTAGCTCAGTGCAATGTTGACCGATTTAGATGCAATATTCAGAATATGTATAATTGATACAGATGTACAAAGCGTACTTTTAAAATTTTTAATATAAGCCCGCATAAAAAAGTTGCAAAATACAACTTTTAGTACTTTCTCTGTAATTTCGACCAATTGCAATTTTAATCAAACATTTTTCTCACGTTATGTAGTGATCGAATTGTTCTAACTTCTCAAAAAAAATTCAAGTAGTATAGTCCAATATTGACAAAGTTATGCGATTTTTAAGTGCGTACGAATACATATCGGACTGACTGTAAGCGTTAAAAGTAGGCCAAAAATTGACGATGCGCGTGTCATGGAGTCCAAGCATTTTTACGCCATTGGATGAGTTTTCTGGATGAAATCGAGAGTAGCGCGCGCTAGAAAATATCTCCGGCTACAAATTGAGCTATGTATATTTGGTCTTGATTCTCTACGAAATAAATCGAAAACTTGAAGCACGTTTCTGGCAAGTCAGAATTCATAATATCGATAATACAGAGGAAAAAATGTGACAAGTTTAGTCACAGACTTAGGACCTTTAGATCTTAAGTCTGTGTCTGAAGGCTGTGAACGGAAATGATACAGCAATTACCGATCTGCTGACACTGAAAAAGTCACGTGACTACCATTGGCTCTTAAGTCGTAAGCTTCGGAGATCCGTAGAATTCGAAATAATATTTTACAAATTGTGTTTAAGCGTAATTAGGCATTTCCGTGACTATACCGGGCCCTTAAAGGCAGGAAAGCTAGCAGCCATTCGAAATTCCGTCGAGCCGTTTAGAAAAATATCGTGCATTGGTATTTCGTGCTTGAATTAGAACACCGTGATCGTCGATCGTATACCGTGACAGGTTGTCGTATCGTTTTCAAACTTACGCTAATAGTTCTGTTTATTCGAGAAGCCGTACGATTCTAATAGATTTGCTCGAAGCCTATCGCCGTTTATGATACTGATATCGTCTATAGTATACAACTGATATGGCAATACATTTTAAATTGGTTTTGTTGACGCCGGGCGCCTCTTTCTACTGCATGGATCCGCCTGTTGTATGGTTTTTTGCGAACTAACGTTTCTTTCGCGCTTTATCCCCGATGATTTGCGATTCGATTGCACGCCTCTCCGATTGTAACATTTCGCCGTTGTACTATCGCTTTCTACAACACAGAACCGAAGAACCGGCGCTGGTGTTTTTCACAATCTGGCCTATGCATCGTCGTGCCACTTCGAGCAGAGGAAAATTTGCATGTTACACAACACCGCACCGGTACACGCGTACAGTAATCGTACTGCGTTACATGCTGTTATATACACGCACACGGACACATGTATCCACCACACACGAGTCTATAGAAAATCGCTGCACACTGGCTGGCGATCTAGAAGATGCATGCGTAACATTTAGCGACGTATTAATTCTTTTTCTTTTTGTTGTTGTTGTTGTTGTTGTTGTTGGTTTTGTTGGATCGATCCCCATTGTTCTCCTGTTTCACCTAATCATAACGATTCACCTTTACGGCACGATATTACAATAATAATATTCCGTACAAACAGAGAAACGCCGAGGAAATGAAACGAAACCTAGAAAATAAAATAAACAGTTTCTCGGCACGCTGATTATTATAATGTCTCACGGTTGAACGTGTATATACATTGTATCGATACCTACGTTTTTGTTTGAATTTTTTTTTTCTTCTTCTTTTTCGTCTTCCCCGACGACGATGTATTCTTTCCGAGTGTTACAATCTGTTTTGACTGTGCGAGCACGCGACACCGTGTTGCTAGAACTCCCGTACAGGTCATCAACAATTGAGCAACGAGATTTTTTAGGTTGTGGGCCGAAGTTTTCCACGTAAGCGCCAGCGGGGCGGGCACAGTAAAATGGCAGCAGGTCTCGGAAGATTTAGTTCCTGTAAATATTACTTGCATCCAAGATTCACCGGAATGCGTCTTCCATATCACCGCGTACAATAGCCAAGTCGACAAAATTTTAGACGTGCGACTGGTACAGCCAGGTAAATGCGGAGCCACCCGAGACGATTTACGAGGGTCAGTCAAATAATAAACGGACACGTTAAATATTAAACCAAGCACAGCGAATTCATTCTCGATATATGTCAACAACACTGTGTTATGTTTATAATCCGCGGCGTCCGAGGCCTCTCGAGCTTCGTGGCCCCTCACGGGGTACACCCCGCCTTTATCATCCAGGCCTCGGCGACATATATAGAGAAATCACTGCAGTTGTTCTTATTAACCAGTTAACTGTGGGATTTGATTTTAAAAATCCCTCACGGCGCGGAATTAAAATCAAGCAATGACGAATATATACGTCGAATGCAGGCCAAATGCCGCTATTATAAATTTTACGAAAAAAGGAAAGCAAAATGAGAAAGAATTACATTTTTATTCGATAAGAAATTAACAATTCATTAACGTTAACCGCACCGCAATAGAATTTTGGACGACGTGTATACACGTCAAACGCGCTTAACTGGTTAACACGTTGAATGCCATGTCACGCATATGTGGGTGACGGAATTATTTGTCCAGGTTTTGAAATAAATTTTTACGTTAATATATTAATTCTACCAAATTTAATTAGCAAAATGCAAGAAAGTAAGAGGATAGTTGGAGGACTACTCGATATCATACATTTAATTTTTTTCAATTTTTATTTCATCAAATAACACTTTGATTTTACGGAATTTTTGAGGTTTCTAGTTTGGCAGTCAAAGTGTTAAAGGGTTTCCCAATAAGAGCTACCTAATGTTTCTTCTTCAATAAAACAAATTTAGATTTGGAGAATTTTGAAAATTATTATCGCAACTTATATTGTGATTACAATTGCACGTGAAACACAATGTCGGCCAAATGGTCACCATAGTTCTTTTTGCGAGATGCCACTCTTCTGTCTAGATTTTTCTTTTTGGCTCAATGTCGTCAATAACCCGTCGAATTTCGTTTTTGAGCTCTTCGGTGGCTTGCGGGTTGTTGGCGTATACTTGACCTTCGGCGGAGCCCCCAAAAAAATAATCGAGCGGCGCCAAATCACACGATCTTGGCGGGCAATTGCCATCGCCATTTCATGCTACGAATTATTTTCTCTGTTAAGCGATTACGCGGACCGAAATAATCACGAATTTGGCGAAAAGTATTTCTCGCAGAACACGAGTTTGCGTAGTAATTTTTAGTGTATCGCTCCATGACTAAAATTGTAACGACCTACATGAAATTTTCAGAATATTTGTAATCGATATAAGTCTATTAAACGTATTTTTTTTTCAATTTTCAACTACAATTCTGACCAATTGCAATTTTTTCCAAATTTTCTTCACGTGATGTAGTAAATTGTTCTAACTTTTCAAAGAAATCCAACCCCTATGGTCTTGATTAGACGTTTAAATTAGAGGTTTACGAGAGAGTAGTTTTGGAAGGGTTGTAAGAGGTTAATGTCCTCCATTTTACTTTTACTTGTCGTCCGAAAGATGCTCTTCAAATAGACACTGGTAGGATACCGATTTAATAGTAACGAAGAGATGCATAACTTCGTATGCAATTGATTTTGGACTAATCCCTCCATTTTCTATGAAACTAGAATTAAAAAATTACCAATGTGGTTTATATTTGACTGACCCTTTTAAAAGCAACAGTTGGAGACGGGGTCAAGAGTAACCTTGTGAACATTTATAAATCTATTATAGCCATTAACGCAATATCCCGCGGTAGTGGAGATAATTTCACGACGTTTATCATCCAGGCCTTGGCGACATATATAGAGAAGTCGCTGTAGTTCCAAGTGAAATTGTTGCTTTTGATTCCGGTCTACCGTACGAAGAATAATAGAAAGCGTTACCTGCGTGCACGTGATAAATCCTTGTTTCGTTCTGTTTAAGGAACACGTATCGGGCAAGCATCGGAATGCTTCGTTTACTGGAAAGACACGATGACTAACGATACGTGGGGACTGAATTTTACCTCCCCCATAGATGCTAAACAATTCAGAGAATGTTGCGTAAGTTCACAGCGCAAGCTGTTTGTATCAGGTCAGCGGAAAAAGTTTCGCCGTTTTCCTCTTTGTCGCTCACAGCGTGGCGGTGATGAAAACCAAAAAAAGAAAACAAAATACGCTGCTTATTTAAACAACACCGTCCACAGATCAAGAATGTCGACACGCATCTGATAAATTTTGAATATTTAAAAATTGTGTATTTAAATGTTTGATTACCTGGGAACATAAACGAATCGAAAGCGCGAAAACGTTTACAAAATTGGTTTGTTACGATTGTTATCATTATTGCAACAATTTGAATCGCAATGATCTTAATATATTTGTCATAATGTGTTAAATGCGTTTGTTTAAAAAGTTTTTGCACGTTCTTGTTGTCTGTTTTTACAAACGAATATATCGCCACTTTTTCAAAAATTCTCCAATGTGAATTAATGAAACAACGTCTATAGACATAATAATGATATTAGAGTTTATTACTGATTAGTCAATAGACAAAATAATGTTAAAAATATTCGGATATAACCATTGTTTGTAGACTCCATGACGAAACGTTCATGCCAACGTTTTTAAAATTGTTAACATCCGACAAGACGATTATTCGAGAGCAAATTGTTGCATTTTGGCGAATTGTTCAACAATTTCTAGACTGCGGATCTTATGCATTCATGACCCAAATTAGTGAGTGCGATCTAAAGCAGCAGGGAGATTAAACAAATGTTAAAACTTCTGTTTGACACTTGTTTCTTGAAACTGATGCAAACAATTTTGATTTTGCACGAAAGTCTAGTAATTTCGAATGGAATCGTTTAGTTTCGTTCGTCGACGCAGCAACGGACACACCCATATTGGTGCTAGATTATTTCACGAAGAAGCAAGCTAATCATTTTCGGATTTGAATTGCGAATGCGTTTCGGTGTAGTCTGTCGCGTTGTGAGCGGCAGAAATCATTTGCATCACATACATACACAAAAGGAGAACGGCCGGACTTTTGTTCATTGTATTGTGCTTGTTCAAGTGTGGTTTGCATTTGCACTGGCCCGCGTTGCAAAGGAATTCAGGATGCCATGACGATTCCTAGAAATCATTACACATTTCCAAATCGAAAGAATGGTCTCGACCCGTTGTACGCAGTCCACGGGTTTTGGAGATAGTAAAATCGATTCGGCCCGACTCGAGTGATTTACAGTCATTAGTTAATTTTTCATACAGTCACCGTCGTTCAAGATTTCAAGGAAAGCGTCCTCTTCTTACTCGTTGAAGCTCGAACCACCGAACAGACAGAAGATCAAAACACGAAGAAAGCCTCTATCGACACCGGCATCGCCGAACAGATCCAAAGAGCCGCAATGCACTTGTATGACACCGGAGCAATTTGCCAGACTTCGAAATCAGGAGGCCAGATTCCGGAGTTTCTGCGGTATGAAACATACTTATTCGCTCTGCAATACGTACCACGCCAATTCCCAATTTTTTATCAGGTCCTTTCTCCTTTCCATTCATCCACACTGCTTTTTCTTTTTCAACCGTTTCCACACTTTGGGAAAACCCAGTTAAATGTTACTATTGATACAATTTCATACGTCATGTCCCTTTCTGTATCAAGCAGCTTTCATCATAATAATTCCATCATACCTTGCATATCTGCATTTTGGTTTTAAATATGTAGTAGAGAAAAGTGGAATAGGAAAGAATTTGATGAGTATCTCCCACGAGCTCTGTCCACTTGAATATCTTGGTTATTTAAAATGTTACTTACAGAAGTTGTAGGGTTTAAGAAACCACATAATATCGTATAAATGATATTCTTACAAGTGAAAGCGTACCGAAGATATAGACATCACTTTTGTTTTTTTAAATGGAATATCCAATTTTTTTACGCTCGATTTCGATAGACTGGCGTATTCTGAGTATAAAAGTACTAAAGTGTATTTGTCCTAAAACTTACCGATGCTGAGATATTTGACTGTTTTCATGAAGAATGTTCGAAATGTCGGCCATCTGCAGCGATGCAACGTTGTAGTCTTTGAACTGTTGCGTCTCTTACACGTCATATTGTTGGAGGGTCTATTGTAGCACACGCTGCGATAATTCGTTGCTTCATATCTTCCGGAGTTGTTGCATCTCGATACACAATATTTTTCAACGTTCCGCACAAGAAAAAATCTAGGGGTGTTAAATCTGGACTTCGTGCTGGCCAGCAAATAGTGCCACCGCGTCCTATCCATCGATTTCGGAATATTTAATTAAGTGTACTTCTCACCCTTCGAGCGTAGTGTGTTGGACATCCATCGTGTTGATACCACATTGTCTGACGGACGCTTAATCGCACGTTTTCTAGTAAATTTGGCAATGTATTTCTTAAGAACGTATCATATTTTTGACCAGTAAAAGTGCCGTCAATGAAATGAAGCCTAATTATTTGTTGCCCTATGATTCCACACCACACATTAATAGACCAGTGCCTTTGATGATCAATTTCTCGTAGCCAGTGAGGATTTTGTACTGTCCAATAATGCGTGTTATGTAAATTAACACACCCAGTGCTGGTAAAAGTAGCCTAATTGGTAAATAGTATTAAAGAGAAAAAAAGTGGATTGATTTGTAGCTGCTCTTGAGCCCATCCACAAAATCTAACACGATTTACATAATCCATGCCATGTAATTTAATGGATGATATTCGTGACGAGTGAAAATTCGTGATGCACTACTTTTACTGACTTCAGATTCGCGCTGAATCTGACGTACACTGATATGAGGATTATGATGTACCATTGCAACAACATTAATTTCATTATCTTCATCTCTACATACAAGCTTTTCACGATTCATCTTACGAACAGCTAGACTTTCAGTTTCTTTTAATTTTTTACACAATTTTTAAAAAATCTTGTGTGAAGGGCATATGCGGTTTGGATATCCTTCACCGTACAAATTTCGAGCCACAATCGCGTTTCTCTTACTTTCTCCATAAATTAGAAGCATCTCTAATTGTTCTTCGAATGAAAATTTCATATTGACTATCTTATGTTCACTAACTGAGAAACTGTCTGACACTGAGTGACGTCGAAAGCCTACCAATGTTTAAATTTGACGTAGTGAGCATATCCTTGAATACGTTCCATAATGAAAGTAATAGAATGAAAACAGTCAAATATCTCAGCAACGGTAAGTTTTAGGACAAATACACTTTAGTACTTTTATACTCAGAATACGCCAATCTATCAAAATCGACCATAAACAATTGGACATTTCATTAAAAAAAAAAAACAAAGGTGACCTCTATATCTTCTCTACGCCTATACTTGCAAGAATATCATTTATGCCATATTATGTAATTTCTTAAACCCTACAACTTCTGTAAGTAACATTTTCTGGTATTGTTTGAAATTACCAAGATATTCAAGTGGTTTATATCATATTTGTGGTGTTCGACACTTGGACATCTAATTACTGCAAATTTTAATCTAATTTTTGTAGTTAATTTTTAAAAATATTCGATTATATATAATGATCCTTAATCTCTATAAAGAGCAACATTATTTCAACTTCGCCTTATCATATAGTCGGTGAAAAACTTTTTTGGTCGAAAATGTTACGAATTATTGAAGAATCTACTATAGATTCGAAGATTGAATCATCTCCTTTACAACGACTGTACCGTCTTCACGGTGTACCTTATATTATTGTATAGTATTCATAGCTCAATAAATCGACTAGAAGAGATCGTATAGATCAAGTTTTATGCATTCATGGTGAAAGGGAAGCTTTGATCCTTTAGTCTACGGTGGTTCCGGTCACGAGAAAAATTTCTCAATGTTTTCACACACGTTTCAATTTATAACATTTTCGACCAAAAAAGCGCTTCTGTTTTCCCAGTCGCTGTATCACGCAGAAATATCTTAGATAAAAACCGATTGATGACAAAATTAGTCAATCAAATGGTTCTTAACTGTGCTTAAATTGCGATTGAATTCCAAGAATGACATTCGAAAAACGACCCGCTGTTCCATATTTCGTTACTTTCCTCCACCGTGCATTTAGATGGATCGAATGAATCGAATTTATTCGATTATAGCAAATTTATTTAGCGCGTTACCGCGCTAAGGTTTCTGTCGCGGTTCGAATTCAGATCAAAACTATATCGAGCTCCCTTGAATTTCGCAAGTTACTAAATTTCGGTGTTTCTATGGTTCGCATACAGCCACTTCCACGCTTCCACGCACCATGGCACGATCTACGGAAATGGACATGACACCGTGCCGAGAGAAAATCACGGCAGCAACATCCAGCGCGTCCCTTTATGACAACGTGAACAATACCTCTGCAACACCGGGAAAAACAGCGAAAGCTGGCGTTGATTCAGCGAAGCAGAAGGACAAACAGAACGAAACATCTCAGACGACACCGAAGACGGCGAACGTTGGTATCGAAACCGTTACCGTTGGTTCACAGGCAAGTTTACGGACCGTTGGCCCACTTATAAATACACATACAGGGTGTTTGCGGGCATACTAGCCAGCATTTTTCTCGGGAATGGTAGGTGTATCGAAAAAATGAAAGGGGGAAAAGTTTTATTGTTTCTTACGACCAACATGACAGCGTGTACCAATTTTTTTTATTGATTTTCAAGAAGCGAAGGTGACCTTCAATTTTTTTAATGGAATGCTACATATTTGTTTTCATTTCATTTGGAAGCTTGCATCAAAAAACGAGTTCAACCGTATCCTATATCATGGCCTTCGGGGTCATGCAAGGTCAGAAATGGAAGAAATATTTGGAATATTTTTCACCACTGTATTTACCATTGTATTTCTGACCTCGTATGACCCTGAAGATATAGAAAAATATGTGGCATCGATATAAAAAATTGATGGTTTCCTTCGTTTCCGGAAAATCATTGCGAATATTAAAGATTGCTCATCATGCTGGTCATGAGAGAAACAATAAAACTTTTCCACCTTTCTTTTTTTTCGATACACTTACCATTTCCGAGGAGAAAGCTGTATATTGCCTCGTGTGACAAAACAGTATTATAGTAGGATATTTCATCCTATGTAGAATTAACAATAAAATGAACAATCATCTTAGAATTGATGTCTATGAGAAATTACACTCCTGTGTGTAAAAACATTCGTCGATATAGTAGGAATTTTCATCAGAACTATAGGCACATATACAGAAGGCTATAATGATCGTTATGTTTACTGATAGCTCACTAACAAGAAAAATATTTTTATAAAAATACTTCATAAACGAACAGAATGCATTATTTTCGAATTTCATGTACACTCGCGTATTAGCATACTTACGAAGGACGAAGCGAATCTTAATAACTGTCAGAGGAATTTTACATCTTAGGTAACGTTTGTTCAAAGCGACAACTGTAAAGCATCTGTATGTTATACTGTATAAATTTTACACCTCACCTTGTCACAAAATGAAATTTCCTTCTCGACTATTTACGGAAACAAAAGTATTGTTTTAATTAATTTTGGCATACCAGAAATAGATAACCTTCTTGAAATAATGGATCACCGTATTCAACGAACTGTGCCGCAGAAATGATCTATACGAAAGATACGAAGCACCGCTGACATGGCACTTGCTTTTAATCAGGCACGCGTGTGCAAAATACAAGGACAGGATCACCACGTAATTAACACCCACGTACGCCCAAGTGCATATTTTCGCTGTGTTAATATTGAAAAACTGCGTGGGTTACAAAATATCGATTAATTATCATCTGTTTGTTTTTCTTTTTTTTTAACCAATAGGTGTCCTACAATATCAATTAACTTTCTTCCATTCTGTTTTGACCAAATGTATTATAGTTTCGACGTCCTATGCTGAAACGTTATTTCTCACCTCTACGTGAAAAATATTATACAAAGTTGTGCAAGAAATTATGCGGGATAGATATTCAAGAGGTGGATACTTGGATCGCAAAAGAAGGTCGGCTCTCAAGGGACAGATCCATAAAGTTGATATTATAAAATCATGTGTAACAGATTAAGAGCTTATGTCGAGGAGAACAAGACGACCCCGAAATTAGTCTGCCACGTCTCGGGAAAAGCCTATTCAGTGTAGCTCTTATCTATACATGCATAATATACGGGGCATCCATCATGCTAAGAGCATTACTCGTCGAATATTCGATTGTACATCTTCTAATGAAATGTCAGGACCGTTTCGTATATGTACAGTGAATTCTCGATATATGTCAACAACAAGGGTCGCGTCAGCGTCGTGTATCGTCTAGGAGACATAGCCGTGTTATGTTTACACTCCTCGACGTCCGAGGCCTCTCGACGACTTATACATGCTACCGCCATTGTGTTATTTTTTCACTCATACAAAACGAATACAGGACAAACTTATTGATTGGACGTTGACATAAAATTGAACCAAAAGTAAAATTAGATATCTAAATAAAAACCGAAGGTAGGACCTTAAGGGAGTATTACTAATCAAAGCCGTAATTTGCAAACAATTTGTGAAATCAGAAATGGTTAGGTTATTATAGGTCTAGGGTTTTCAAATTTTATATACTTGTTTTACTATATTTCAATACAACACAGTGTAATTCCTATGCAATTATTTTTATGATTCTTTAAATCATTGTATGATTCTAGCTATTGTCGATATTGACGTAATTTTAGTTCACTAGATAAAGTATAAGGATCAATTTTAAGGAGATTGATCAATTTATTATTGCGACATCGCGGCAGCTATGAAAAGTGATATGCTGTTGAATTCATACAACGACTTAAATAATAATAAAGACAATTGCATAGAAAGTAAACTGTGTTATCTAAAAATATAGTCGAACATGTATGAAACTCATTAATTGTCTAAAATTAGAATACCCCTTAAAGATCTTGCACCTTAAAATGCTATACAGGGTGTCCCAAAAATGTTGTATTTCCTTGAAAGGGGTGATCCCTGAGATCATTTGCAGTAACATTTTCGCAAAGGAAAAAGTTGCTTGAAACCACCTCAGGAACCGGCCCTTTTAAGGAAGTACAAAATTTTGCGGGACACCCTGTACGATAAACCTGTAGACTATAATGGTATTTCTTGTTAAAAAATGTTCATAATATTTGCATTCTAAAATCGGAAAGAGATGTGTACACGTACAAATTGTTCACGACGGATTGCAGATCGACAGCCCCGAGGAGAAGGGCACGTTGGTCTCCCCGAAGAAAATGGCGAAGCAGAATCAAGATACGGGTACCCAGCAAAACGGCACCGAGATGCTGAAGTCTGAAGGCACCCAAGCCGGCGGCACATTGCAGAACAAGTCTCTGCGAAAGGAGCAGCTGCATCACACGAAGTCGGCCGACTACACGGACTTGGAGATCCAGAACGGCAATATCTTTAATATAGTGAACAACAATCACGGTAGTAAAAAGCCAAAGAGCAAAAGCACCGACGACATGAGGATCGAGAACGCGCAGAACGGCGGGATCAGTTTAGACTCGAACACCCTGAAGAGGATGCTGAAACCGATATCGAGTATCGACAGCCCCGCCACGTCACCGGAAATGACCAGAAAAAGACACAGCCACCATAGTTATTACCATCCGAGCAATAACAACCAGAAGTACGTCATGCAGGAGACCGAGAACGAGAACTATGCTCATCCGTATCGAGCTCCGTACAGCAACAAATTCCAGGCTTCTAGGAGCGCGCACGACATGGGACGCCAGTATACTGGTATAGATAACAAATTGTTTATACGTATATAACACGTGTACTAACTAACAGTAAGTCACGGTTGATCGGAAAAATGCTGAGCGCGATTTTTATACAAAATAAAAATGTTCTAATTGAATGGTAAGAGTCAGTAGCCAAATAGTAATTTTGTTTTTCTTTTTATAATTTTAATAAGCTGAGAATAACGCCTATGAACATATTCTTAAATTCTATTAATCGTTCTCTTGTTTTACATATCACATAAATGTATAAAATCTGGAGTTTACTAATAAGTATCCATCAGAAATAGATATTGATTTACTTTTTATTTGCAAATCTACTATTCTATGCGAAATTCGATTAATTAGTGGCTAAGTACTTTTGCGATCAACTGTAAACGCTTTAACACTAGAACTACCGGACTCGTGAAAAGATTTTTGGTTTCATAATTATGTAAATTTTAGTATTGCCAAATAAATGTATTTATTCGTGCGTACATTATAATCGAAATGGTACAAAACGAGAGTAAATGCACTTTTCTAATTTTTGAAAGGCAATAAAAATTGGACATTTTTAGTCCTCGGTAGTTCTAGTATTGATTTCAATTTTCACTTCACAGTTTTGAACACAGAATATCCGTTAACAATATGGACATTAATGTACAAATTCTAGTCGCACTGCCGTGATTTTTTATTTTTGTGTGAACGGTGTTGCTTTGTCACAAAATGGTGTGATATGTCACGAGAAAAGTGTGGTTTCTTCCTTGAGACAAAAATAGTACCAACCGGATACTAAAAAATTTTTAGATCGGTTCGATAAGTAGCAGTGCAAGGTTACATAAAGATCCCTCGTTAAAATGATGACCTCTTGCATTATAATTAACCCCTTGCCTTATACATAATACAAAATGGGGTAAAAGTGAAATTTCAATCTACATTTTTAAATTATTTTCGCATGTGAAATAGTCTTTCACTGTTTATTTTTCCTATATTCATCAGCGATCACCTAAATGTACGTGCACGTGATAAACATTCAAATTTCTTGTTACTTGAAAACAAGATTCCAAATAAAAAAAGATTCCTCCGTATTTATAATTAATTTTTTCGTCTAAAGTCGTCCTTTGTCTACGATTGTTGCACTACATTTTTTGATGCACTGTTCACAATCTTGTATTCACAAACATCAACTGTTTAAGGTGAACTCAATAATGTCTGTGGATTTTTATGTAAAATAAAAAGTTCGTGGATCGTTTGCAATACACACGGGTTAAACAGAAATGCAGATCTTTCATTAACAATCTTAATACATTAAAAATAATATAATGATTATTTAAAAATCTTTTAATCTTTCTACCGTTTTAAATTACACCTCCCAATTTTGTGATAAAAAATTAGTTCGGATAGCCGAGATTCTACTGTATCGTGCATTAAATAAGTAAATATGCTTCAAATTGCATCGTGTTTGGAGTCATTTCAGTCAGAAAAATATCACGAATATGTTGGCGAGGGTTTCGTAAAAAAATAAACGGAAACAAAAGAGTTTTATTATTAGTATCGAGTTTTCACATGTGTCGAGAAGTTACTATTAACACTCACGTTAAATGCACAAGTTCTTTCTCGTGTTGAAAATGATAAACAATGTAGCGACGTTCGCCAGGCTATCCACGAAATAATTCATAAGGCAAGGGGTTAAGTCGCAGACATAGCACACGACTGTCTGACTTTTACGGTAAAGGATGAATCGCTTGTTTGCGCGCGCGCGCGAGCGTGGAAACCCCTTAATGTCACAACGATGACAGCGTTTAAAAAGGGAAAGCTACTCACCTGGCTGGAGTATATAAATAAATGACATGGGGTGCGTAGATCGGTCAGCAGGGGTGCATGGCGCATGGTGCATGGCGCACGTCAATTCATCGTCGAACCGTCCCTTGGACGGGGATGTTTCGCAAATTCTAACGATACTTTTCGTCCGATCACCGTTTCGTCTCGTTTCGAATTGCTGCACGAGGGGCACCTGTTTGTCGTAGGCAGCAGAAGCAGGGCGTATTTAGATTCGGAACGTAATCGGTGCACAGGTGACATGTCGCCGCCGTCGGATAATGTCATCTTCGATAATCAGTGTTACGCGACCACGCCGAGCTCGTCGAACGGTAATTCGGACATGGAACAGCCGACGCATTGCAACTCACGGCGTTGCAACGGCGACCAGACATATCAACAGCAAAGCATGCAATCGGTTTCGACGCCTGGAAGCCCGACCAGCAGGCTCCTACTCGAGTACGAGATGCACCTGCGGAACACCTTGGAGAAGGGCATGGACGCTGAGAGCTACAGCTTGCGTACCTTCGAGGCCCTATTCACCCAGAGTATGGAGAACTTAGGTGAGTTTCTCCCGTCTTCTAATTTACCAGACGAGCTCTACGCTCCTCGGTCTAAAAGACAGCACTGCTATCACTGGGTTCTCACAGATCAATTCCAAGTTATAAAATATCAATGAACGATACGTAAACATTATCAATTTTTAACGCTTCATTACTTCGGTGGGAAACGTGTACAAGTAGTGTCCCTGATTTCTCGACATTTTTCATTTCGCGAGAAATGAGAAATAAGACTATATTTCTCGAAATTTCTCGAGAATTCCCGTGAATTTTTAATGAAATAAAAAAATATTGGGAAACTTCATGGAATATCGTTAATAATATTTATCGAAAGGGCAAGAAACTTTAACTCAGTGTTTATTCCTGTTCAATATGTACATAACTCTAAAAACAAGGAAAAAATAGACGCTAAATATAACCGATAAATTTATTTATTTGAAACCAAACTTTTATAAAGTAAAACATTACGCTTTTGTTTTGAAATTAATGCGTCTAATGTAGAATCAGACAATCTACTTCTTTTTTTTTGTAACAAAATCTGTAGCCGTAGAAAAATGTCTTTCATTTCGTGTGGATGTTGGCTTTATCATATACAGAACATCCAAAAGTTGCTGAAGATTGGGTGTCCTTTTGGGTGTGCATTACCTCGCATCGACATGCATTCGCAACAATTATTATAAATTTTCACTACGCGAATGATTAGTAATATGCAATTTGAGTTAACTAAAAATTCATTTCCGAAAATATGTTATAAAATAAATGAGATTCATAAGAATTTTCCTAGATTTAAATTTCTCGAGAAATTCTCGGGAAGGAACACTATGTACAAGGAATGTGCAAAATTAACAAATTGGAATAAAAATATCTCCTCGCAACTTGCAATATACCGGGTATTCGACTACAGGTGGGAGAGAATTTAAAGGGTGGTTCTCCAAGACAATATAAGACGCAAATAAGGAATAAAAGAATTGCGATTTCGGCTTCATTTTTTAGTTATCAATTAAAAACACGCCTAAAATGCGGCAACTCGGACGACAGATGCGTGCATCGCGTTTACCGTGACGTAGATTCGCGATAAGGAAGAGTAGCCAAGTTACCGACAAAAATAGAGGAAAAATGGTTTTACGTGCCTCAACTTTTCGTTCTTATATGAGAGTATTTTGTCGCTGGTAAAGGGCTCGTTCGAAAGAACAAGGTTCAATCTAGCGCGCGCTGGTTATCAGCTGACGAGATTATGCAGATATTTGGTAATATACAGTCAGTCCCATAAGGGGTATATCGGTATGAGACCAGGAGACCACTACCAATCCAATAACAAAACCTCTTTATTTTTCATTATTTTTTATTGAACAGTTATTACACTAAACTATCAGTTCCTCCAGAACACTTTCCGACGAAGTATAAAATTTGAAAAACATTTTTAAATCTATAAAAGTTTCGCAAAAACAAATGTCTTCTTCACGCTTTCTCGAGGACGAGACAAACCTGCAATAAACACGAACTTTTGCCATCAAATATCGCGTTACTGAAGGTAATGTACGCACACTGTTTATCGGAATTCGATGAACATTCTGGATATATGAGAACCTGATGATAGCATGAAATTGGAGGTTGTCGAACGTCTGATATTCTGTAGTACGCGTCACCGACCTACCTGAACGCTTCGAATGTTGCAGAATTGGCAGAAAACATGCCACTGAACGTGCAGCGCACACCTCACGTTTCGCGGAGACGTAAGTTGAACTATTTAAGACACGCCGTTTTCGAGTGGCAGTCTATTCATTCGAGACGTTGCCCATGCTTCTCAGGTCCTAGCTCGAACAACAAGTCGTCGACACTGCCGTTGTCCTATCGATACTGCACCGAAAGACAGAACAGCAAGGACAGGGACGGCTACTACAGCGATCGCAATGAAATGGTGCGAGAGAAGAGGGAGAGAGACGTCGATCGAGATCGCGGATACCTGAGTGACTACAATTCCAGGTAATTGCGAGCTGTGATCGAAGGGAAACCGTACTGTCTGTTTCCTTGTGATGGCGTAAGATGAAGTTGATGGCTTTTCTGATCGCTTCCCTGCACCCTTGTGCACCAATTTGTCAAAATTTCATCGAGCTACGAATGCCTCGATACGTGATACAAAACAATTTAATAGAACTGTTCGTGGGGCTACGCGATCTCTCCGTGGATTTGAACAAAAATGGCGGGCGCGAAAATTGTTGGTAAAGACGTAAATATGACTGTAAAAGATTAAACTGCCGCGAAGAGTTGAAGAAAATGATTTCCAATGACTAATTAAGGGATACACGAGGGCATGGAGAAGGGACCAGCACAGCCATCAAATTTTATCTGATACCGTCACGAGGAAGCTCGAGGATTTCGGTTTCTTTTATATACAGGGTGTTAAAAAAACCATTCAATATTTATATGGTATATAGGATACACTGTACTGAGTAAAAAAGCTTTAGTAAACATAGGTCGAAAGGTCAACCGTTTCTGAGATATAAACATTTTTGTTTGCTAGTATCACGATTGACTTACTTGCATCCATCGCATGCGATGTTTACTTCAGTGTTTTCAAACCGCGTTCCGAATGTTCTTATTCAACTGCCGACAGTAGATTTCATCCGGAATCAGTCAGTTATTTATCGAAGGAAGGAAGACACGTGGAAAATCTTCTGTAAATATCAAAAGGCCAGTAGTAAATGCATCATGAAGTTAGCAAGCAAAAATGTTTATATCTCAGAAACGGTTGACCTTTCGACCTAAGTTTACTAAAGCTTTTTTACACAGTACAATGTATCCTATATACCATATGAACAGCCTGTATATCGGGATCTAACAAGTAAACAATTCTTTAACACAAGGATTGGAGAGTTTGTAATTGTTTTTAAACAGGGTAATTGTTCCAGTAGTCAGCCATTTAAGGCCAGTAGTCAGCCATCTTAAGCGTTATTCTTGTTAACCCTCATCAGTCCCTTGTGTCAATTTGACACATTTTTTTCTAAAGGATTTGTAGAAGAACTTTGACTTTTATATTTGTTAACACGAAATATTCAAAGAAATGGAAGAAATGATCCTGAGGTGATTTGAAGTCACTTTTTCCTTTGCGAAAATGTTCTCCGCGGTTTTGTTAAGGAGTTAGTAACGAAAAACACGGACCAATCAGAGCGCGGCTACCGCGAATGGATTCCGGCTCGGCCAATGCCACCGCCGCGCTCAACTGTTACCGTGCGCTGATTGGTCCGTGTTTTTCATTGACAATTCCTTAACGAAGCTATGGAGGACATTTTTGCAAAGGAAAAAGTTACTGTAAATGACCTCGGGAATCACACCTTTCAAAGTAATACAACATTTTTAGGACACCCTTTAGTATTGTTCATAGCAAGCCATAAAAAACAAATTTGTTACAAAAAGAAAGAAAAACAGAGAAACAACACATTTGTTACAAAAGGAATATACTATTTTCTCGGTGTAAATTTTAGAACAATTGTGTAATCATTTGTTAACAGATATTCCAAGCAATTTGTTTTCAGAAAGTCTGACTATTGGGTAGGGGTTGAAATAAGGCACTTTTACCCTGGCAAGAAAATATGTAATGTTGTTAGTTGGATTGTATATGTGTGTTCGATGACGTTTCAAGATGCGCCAGCTGCATCGGCGAATCGGCTCGCGCACAGTGGTTCCGGCATTCCGATGGATGGCAATCGGGAAGCTCGACTCTCGGATCCGGCGCTTCCAGTTCGATAAATCCGAGCTATTCACACAAACGGGAGTCCCCGTGGGACTCTCTACCATCACTGAGGCACGAAGGCAGCCTAAACGACAGCGGATACAAGTCCAATAGGGCCGACTCTTTGGAACAGAGGTAATGCGTTGGTCTTTCGTTGTTTCGTTAACCCACGTACACTCCTCCAGTGAAAATTCAGTACTATAATAATGGAATTCGCTACAGTAATGTCTCGATATATGTCGCCAAGACCTGGATGATAAACGTCGCGGAATTATACCCCATGAGGGGCCACGAAATTTGAGAAGCCTCGTACGCCGAGGAGTGTTGTGTTGTTGACATATATCGAGAATTCACTGCATTCCGAAAATAATGAAGATTTCCGATACCGTGTTCGGATAATCGAGGTTCTATTGATTCATGAAACAAAGAGGTAGATAGAATCCAAATTGTATCGTGTTTGGTATCATTTTAATAAAAAAAATGTGACAAATATGTTGGCAAGAGTTTCCAACATTCGGTGTAAATTGGTAAAAGTATTGTGATTTAATATGTCATAATTGGTCGAAGTAAAGTTCAAAACGGAAATAGGTAAGTACCACAAGAGAATATAGTGTGCAATTATTTTTTAGGATGCAAGCGTAATGCCAACTTCTTTTTGATATAACTATTTCCAGGAATTTTAGTATTACGCAATGTAATTTACAGTTCTGCTTACCTTTTTTCACGATTTAGGGGAGAGTCGTGCAGTACCGGCCGTTCTAAGTGTTTGCACTATAATTTGGATTACTGTTGGTAAAAATTAAAAAAAATTAATTCGTATTAGAAATGCTGCTCAAGGAGAAGGAACAAGTCGTTCTTCTGCAATTTTATAGTAAAGATTAATAATTCGCAGAAATGAAAAAGTTGTGATATCTCAGTAACTATTCAGTCTTTCATCACGTGTATCCTTATAATTTTTTACTCAGGGCTCAATTCTTTCTACAATCGTAATATTATATCGTATTATTGTAAGTTATTTGATTACCTGAAGGATGAGAAATCAGCTAAAAAAAGAAAAATGAGCTTTGTCGTACGGACGGGAACGTTTTAGAGGTCTGGTAATACTGAAGAAAAACAAACGTCGGTGCATGTTGCTCAGGACTATAGTGTCCGTTCTTTTCGTCCTCTACAGGGCGTTTCACCTAACTCGAGCATTTATAATGTCTCGCTTGTTTTTTAGGATAGAAAAAGTGTCAAGAGTAGTTGGTTGGTTCACCAGCGTCCATGAGAATGTAAATGTATCCTGTGGAATCGTTGGTAATAACAAACTCAAGGTTACGTGAAGGTCATAATATGACAGGTCGTTGGATACGTCTTGACCTCGGCTATGATAATGGAAAGTTCCATTTAAAAGAACTTCGGTGACCTTGAAATCTCAAAAAATATAACCTTGAACAAATTTTGTTGCCTATCATAATGTTTGCCCCTTTGAACCAACTAATGTTTTCGTCTGGAATTTCATTCGATCATAAAAAACAAGCGAGATATTTTAGATGCTCGAGTTAGGTGAAACACCCTGTACAATGCAGTCGATTAATAGTAGAAACGGGATTTAGATTTGGCCGGTACTGCGCGACTCTCTTCTATTTGTAATAGATAAAGTAATCGCAACTATATCGTTCCCGGTACAGTTATCTGCAAGGCACGCTTCCTTTGTCATTTTACAGGGGCACTTTCGACAGACAGGATAGCGTGAGGTCCGACTACATGTCCGACAGAGAGGGTAGATACGGAATCGTACAACAGGCGTCTCTGGAGAGCACGGACTCGAGAATTTGTTACCTGACGTCTTCGGAGGTGAGTCGTTTGAACAGAGTTGCTAACTATAGAAACGCGACCGGTACTCGCGGGACTCTTAGTTACACCGTAACGGTTCTCTCCCTCGATATTAGCGGTAATGTTGTCAAGGAAAATCAGCGAAATGTTGTCCAGCTTCCGGCACTCTTTCACTTATAGGCAAGAGTCTCGCGCAACGAAATGATGATGATTAGACCGTAAAACTTTCTCGCTAATAGTTGATGGACATGTTGCAATATCATTGGAACAAATACTTGAACCGCAGGCTTAACGAAATCCAGACACGACCGGTTTGACATTTCCGATTTTTTGCAAGAGATCGATCGATGTGATTCTTTCGTTCCGTGTTTGTAGGCAAACAATGCTGCAATTTGTCGGGGAAAATTCTTGGTATCGATAATTGTATTATTCACACGCGTGCGCGAAAGTATGCAGAAGCGCAAGCGCACGAATATAGAATTTTATTGCTACAACTACAGCTCCCGCGCGGACGTATGTGCGCACACGTGATGTAATTTACATGATGTAAAAAGAGCACATATCTGTTTGATGAACCTTAATAAAGGACTGAACCTTTAACCCAACATGGCGCAACACGGCGCACGCGATACACGATTTATTAAATTTTTCATGCTGGAACTGTCTGGATTACTTTTATTATTGAAGAGCAGCTCGTTCACTTTAATAAACGCGCGTCCGAGTATTTTAATTGAAATATACAGTGGCGAAATATGAAAATTACAAAGTCCGTGTGCGTTTGCGATATTTCGATTATGTGACAGAAAAAAGCGAGAGAGAAGTTTTGGACGTTTTATGGACATTTATTTATTTATTTATTTATTCGTGTCCGTTTTCACTTGACACCTACAATGGATGGAAAATTTTCCATTTTGTAATTCCGAACTGTGATGATTTAGTTGAAATGATTGAAATTACAGGAGTGAGTAAAGTAGGACACTTGCGAAGAACAATTTATAGTTAAAATTTTCAAACAGATTTTGAGAGAATATCAATGTATGTGTATTTTTTTACAAGGAGATGTGTAGACAATCCAAAAACATAGAAAAATCTATAAATAGCACGAATATATTAATATCCATACGATTTGGTATTGCTAGACTGCGGATGTTGTGCGTTTATGACAAAAATGAGTAGGTGAAATTTAAAATAGAAAAAAGAATTTATTTGACTCCTATTTCTTACATTTGATCCATACAATTTCTATTTTGCACAAACATGCGCAGTCTAGTAGTAATAAACATCGCGAATTCTTCCTGGCTATAGTAATTTGTATTGTCTGTAGTATTTTTGTATTGATATTTTCCGATAAACCCAAGAAACATCGTCGTTTTCAGAGTCGAATTTCACGAATAAATTAATGCCTACGAGAAAGGTGGAGAATATCGGTTCTTTTAATTTCGTAAATGTAGCGAGCCTCGTGCAGACTCTTTCGATCGTCGGCATAGTTGTTTCTGTGCGAAGTTAAAGTCAGACATGAAAGAAACACCTGACCCAGTGCGATAGGCGGCAAGTCGAAGATAGATTTTCCTTGTCAACAGGTGCATGCGCAAACGTATACCTCGAGCCGCCAAGATTTTCTCTCGACTGTACCTTTTTTCTTGTTGCAATCGTTACGATAAATGGGGTATGGGTGCCTGGTTGTTGCTGACCTATGACCGTCGCGATCGAACAACTACAGTAAATCCAAAAAGTATACGAACACTAAATTTTCGATTTCCGAGAAACTATCAAATATTTGATCTATGGTAATTCCGTTAAAAAAAAAGTAGGTCCCGTAGCAAATGTGATAACTAGACTGCGGATTTTTATGCATAATAAAAATTGTCCACACATTTATTGCAAGAAACAACACGCATTTAGAAACTTCTCTTTTCCTTGAATAATATCGATAAATTGGAAAAAGTTTAGTGACGTTTTCAGATCCCTTTAACCTGTGACCTACCTTAAACTATACCAATTTGTTTTTGTCATAAATGTATAGAACTCGCAGTCTAGTAATAACCCCTTGGTCGCTTCCGAAAGGATAGTTTGAACAGAGCTTGAATATAATTGTTATGCGCAATCGAATTTTCAAACTGTCACGTGGTTACAATTCTTGACTTCGATTCCCAATTTCGGTTAGAAAATTGTTGGTGTTTTGAAACGGTTACCAAGATGAATTCTTATATCGATTTACTCTAAATACACACATTTTTTACAAACTCATTAGAGAAGAAAAAGAATAAACATTGATCTATAATAAAGCGTTGAAGTAAACAAAGGTGTTGTTCAGGAAAAGGAGATGATAAATAGAAATTTCGGTTTCCAGTTTTCCATGTTTACCTCATTTTACATTGCAGTTAATATCAAAATAAAATATATTAAAAGTAATTGCAAATTTTTAAATTCGCCAAATATTTTCCCGTGCTTTTCTCTGTATTTGGACGAATCAGTAGTATACTGTTCACGATATTTGATTGTATTTATGAACAGTGAGAGCACAGAAGAAATTTTAAAACACAGAGAAACCGATTCTGAGGCCGTTTCGGAACAGAATATGTATACAGGGTGTTTCCGATCTAGTGGCAGAATCCGGTGATTCAGAAGAGTTAGATCAGTTATTTTCGAAACCGTTTCAAGCTCTGGCGTGCAAACTGTAGTAGCGGTTGCAGCAATAACAATAGCGAGATAGCGATGGCAAATAGCAAATAACAATAGCAACATCCCCCACTCGGGCTGCTGGCGTCTCGTCTCCTACTATCCTTACACCCCCCCCCCCTTATTTTTACTTCGTTACTTTGGAAACCGTTCCAAGCTCTGTCTTTAAAAGTACTATGCCCTGAATCCGTGATCAGCAATAGTAGCACTAGCAGTAGCAGTAGCAGTAGCAGCAATAGGAATGAGGAGAAGCGAGATAGCAGTAGCAACATCCCCCATTTGATCTAGCATTTCCTCTTCTAGTGTCCTGTCACCTTTTTAGCAAACATTGAAAACGTTCCAAGTCTCGATATTAAAAGTACTATACCCTAAAGCTGTGAGAGCAGTAGCAGCAGCAGTAGCAATGACAATGAGGACAGCGAGATAGCAAATAGCAACTACCAAATGGCAACATCAACCACTCGAGGTGGCGTCTCATAATCTCATATCCTATCTCATATCCTATCGCACCTATCATTTCTGCAACATTATTTTTGGAACCGTTTCTATCCTTGACATCGAAGATGCTGTCTCCTAAAGTTTAGAGCAGTAGGCAGTAGCAGCAGTAGGGATGAGGATAGTGAGATAGCGATGGGAACTAGCAACTAGCAAATGGCAACAGAAATGGCAACATCCCCCACCAATATCATTTCTGCAACGTTACGTTTTTAAGCTGTTTTAACCCTTGATATCGAGGGCGCTATGCCCTAAAGTTTAGAGCAGTAGCAATAGCAGCAGTAGGAATAAGGATAGTGAGATAGCGATGGTAACTAGCAAATAGCAAATGGCAATAGCAATGAGAACATCCCCCACCCGGGCTGGTGTCTCGCCTTGCACTATCCCATCACCGATATCATATCTGCAAGGTTGCGTTTGGAAGCTGTTTTAAACCTTTGCGGTCGTATGTCTAGCCACCAAAGTTTTTTTACCGTTTCAGTCGTATGTCTGTTCTCAGCCACCCCAGCAAAAAACTATACTGATCTCATATTATATTAAATGGACAAGCTTCGAAGATCCGTAGAATTCGAAATAATATTTTACAAATTGTGTTTAAGCGTAACTAGGCATTTTCGGTTCCTCCGACCAGCATGACAGCTATGTATAAACTTAAGAGCCAAGACTCCATGGATTCGCGATAAGGAAGGGTGACCAGGTTACCGACAAAAATAGGCGAAAAATGGTTTTACGTGCCTCGACTTTTCGTCCGTATATGAGAATATTTTGTCGCTGGGAAAAGCTCGTTCGAAAGAGGAAGGTTCAATCTAGCGCTGGTCATCAGATGACGAGATTATGCAGATATTTGATAATATAAGCGTTAGAAGTGGGCCAAAAATAGACGATGTGCGTGCCGTGGAATTCAAGCATTTTTATGCCATTGGATGAGTTTTCTGGATGAAATCGAGAGTAGAACGCGCTAGATAATATCTCCGGCTACAGATTGAGCTATATTTGGTCTTGATTCTCTGCGAAATAAATCGAAAACTTGAAGCACGTTTCTGGCGTTAGAATTCATATTAGGGGGACACATAAGTAATCAATTATTTTGAAATCTAAAACAGACTTTGTAGTAAATTCAGGTTTTTATTTCTTAATTTATTATATAATCTCCATCATTATCAAGGACAGTTTGACATCTTTCCTGCAAATTTTCAATCCCCTTCTTATAGAAATCCAGGGTTTGTGAAGCAAAATATGACCGGAGGTGCCTCCTTACATCTTCTATAGAAGTGAATGATTTCTTTCTTAATTAATGCTCCAGAGATCTGCAAAGATGATAGTCAGAGGTAGCAATATCTGTTGAGTATGGGCGGTGCGGTAAAACTTCACATTGCAATCCTTTGATTTTTTCCGGAGTGAGTTTCGCTGCATGGGGCCGGGCATTGTTAATTTGCAGTATTACTCCTTTTCTGTGGATTAAAGATACCCTCTTTTTCAATAGTTCTGAATACAGTCGTTGTAATTGCTGACAATACAACTCAGCAGTAACTGTTTCTCAAGGTGTTAACATCTCAAACTGAATTATGCCACGACAGTCCCACCAAATGCACAGTAACACCTTTCTAAGTGATAAGCTAGGTTTAGGGGTTGATATTGCGGTTGGATTTGCAGAAAGCCATTGTTTGGAACGCTTTATGTTATCATAAAGAATCCATTTTTCATCTCCGGTAACGATTCTGCTAAGGGATGGATCTCTACGAAATCTGGATAGCAATGAAGTGCAAATTGATCGACGAATATTCTTGTTGGTCTCAGATAATTGATGCGGTACCCATATTCCTTGCCTATATGCCTTCCCCATTTCGTGTAGGTGCCTTTGTATAGTTGACCATGTGCCACATGGCATGTGGACCCAAGGCTTCTCGATAATTCTTGTATACTTAATTTTGGATCAGCTTCCATTAGAGATTTTAGGGTGTCATCATCAAATTCAACTGGTCGTCCACTTCGAGGCCTGTCAGAGTTTTGTTGTTGTTATTGTTGCATTAAATCCTGCATGAAAATCAAAAAGTATGCAATTACGAATATGATCCTCGGAAGGTACGGGCGCCGCCATTTTATTACAGGATTGTAAAAAGAAACTATACTTTTTAGAATATTTTCAACACAGGCTGCTTTACCGAAAACTGTAAAAGAATACGTGTTCCCTCTTCAACGATCGGTACAGAACTAAAGGCAAATTCTTTGCAAATAATTGATTACTTATAGGTACCCCTAATAATATCGATATTACAGAGGAAAGAATGTGACAAGTTTAGTCACAGACTTAAGGGGGCCGGCAGCCATCTGGCCTTGACTGTCACGCTATATTACGCTGTGGTTTTTTTTTCTAGACATTTTACGTCTTAAATAATTAAGTAATCAATTACAAATGCATACCACCGTATTTGTACATGTCTTTGCTACGTCCGTCCAGAGCCTTTTTTTCGATACGAACACTAAACCTCTCGAAATTAAGAGAATCTCTCTGCGGCAGCCATCTTGTGACGTCATACTTGCTTCAGAAAGCAAGTTTTCTGCCGAATATTACAAATTACTCCACGATGAGGTAGAAATTCGCAATCTGGGCTCTGGACAGACGTAGAATGGATTTTTAGGAAACACAAGTGACCACTTTTAAACTGCTCATTGCAATATTCAGGCGTCAATTTGTCAAGATTTTGACCCTTGCAAGTTCATATACGTATATTGCAGAGAGATTCTCTTAATTTCGAGAGATTTAGTGTTCGTATCGAAAAAAAGGCTCTGTACAGACGTAGCAAAGACATGTACAATTACGGTGGTATGCATTTTTAATTGATTACTTACTTAATTGAGACGTAAAATGTCTAGAAAAAAAAACGCACAGCGTAGCGAAATGCCTGCCGGCCCCCTTAAGATCGGTCGGATCGAGACCAAGACGGATCTGAAGGCTGTGAACAGAAATTATACAGCAGTTACCGACCCTGCTGGCTCTGCAAAAGTCACGTGACTACCCTTGGCTCGTAAGTGTCGGAGATCCGTAGAATTCGAAATAATATTTTACAAATTGTGTTTAAGCGTAATTAGGCATTTTCGGTTCCTCCGACCAGCGTGACAGCTATGCATAATATCTAATACGACCGCAAACGGTTAATCCTTGATATGGCGGTCGCCAGGCCTTAAAGTTTAGAGCAGTAGCAGCGTTAGGAAAAAGGATAGAGAGATAGCGATGGGAACTAGCAAAATAGCAAACGGCAGTAGCAACGGCAACATTCCCCACTCGGTCTGCCGTCTCGTCTCCCACTGTCCTGCCACCCCTTCTACGCCGTCACCCATTTTCCCGGTTCCGCGACCTCTTGCGCGTACATCCCCTCAACCGAGGTTTCGTTTCCCTACTACCGGCTGCTGGCTGGTGGTCCGTCCGTCCGTCTGTCCGTGCCCGTGCGTCCGTTCGTCCCCCGTTTCGCGTCTCTCTCCACAAGGACCGCGGTATTGATTCCCCTCGCGGTAGCACGGCTCTCTCTCCTCTTCCCTGTTCTCCAGCGCAGTAGTCTGGAGCAACGCGCGTTCACGGCTGCAGACACTACTAATTTACCACTCGTTCGCGGAACAGTCGAAATAGAAAAGGGCTGGATAGAGAGAATATCATTATCACAGTCCGCGAATAATCCGAGGGATCGATTGTCATTCTTTCTCTCGATTTCTCTGATTAAACGGAGGTGGTAATATTGTTTGCTCCTGACCTGCTGGCGGTTTCCTCCAGGAGCTGGCACGTCACCGATACCCTCTGGAGCTTATCCGGCGGAACATCACGGATATATCACGATGGACGGGGATACGAGTGATACTCTCGAGGATTACTGGAGGCACACGCCAAATCCGCTCGTCATACGTTAAGAAAAGGCGTCGGACGCACGTGAATGATTTCTCTATGCGTCGGTCGGTTGACGGAATAGAGTTCGATCACGATTAACGAGAATCGGCGTAACCAGCCCCCCCCCTCCCCACCCCCCTCCGAAGAGAATCTCGAAACCGTTCTCATTTCGGCCCCGATATGTTTCGAGCTGCGATCATTCAGAATCATTACAGATGAGATATCGCGTCGGGAAACACGCTCGAGGCGAGGAAACATTGTTCTCACGCGAGCACACTGTCTCGGCGAGCCGTTCTTTCGTAAACGGGGACGAGCACTCGTCGTCGTCGTCGTCGCGTCGTCTTGCGATCTCTAGTTGTATAGTTTTCCACGGCACGTGCAGGCTCACGTGCGACACGTGTGACAAACGAACGGCAAAGATGTACCAACGCGTTTTAGATAGATCACCCGGTAGACAGATGTAGTATCCGTTCTGATTAGCATGTACGAGTGATTAGGTACCTGGTAATATATCGTTAACTATACAGTCCCGATTCGCTCTCTCGTTTTCTTGTCCTGCGCGTCGATGATTCGATCCATGACGCGCCGTTTCGCACGACAACGGTTCGAGTCGGAAACGGAAAACGGCAAAGGGAAAAGGGAAAAGAGAGGTCGTCTTAGCTGGCCTTTTTTTCTGCTGGACAGATACCGCCGTTCGATACGGCTCGTTGTTTGTTTCGAGTACAAAGTATATATCGTAACATAGTGAGAAGAAAATAGAGAAACGACTACGAACGAGAAACCGAACGAGAAATTTTAAATAGATAAAAACAAATAAAAAGCGAGGAGGAGAGGGGAAACAGGGAAAGGGAGGAGGGAAGAGGGAATGTCATTCGACCCTTAACAAACCGGAAACAAAAAGAGATAAGAAAACGAGGACACGTACCTACTATCCTGTTATATGTATACTTAAGGGACAAAGAGAAAGGCGAAGAAAGTGATATCGAGGGAGAGAGAGAGAGAGAGAGAGAGAGAGAGAAAGAAACAAAAATCGCAAAATATTTTTATACGGAGAGTTCGTTTCTACGCGCGTATTGCAAAAAAATATTCTATATATTTACTTTTAATCGCGGAACACAAGGTCTACTCGTTAACGAATTGTTCGGACAGATAGATTACGTACCAGATATTCACGAAAGCCGATTCGTTGAACGATCGCTTCCGTTTGTTGATCGATTCGAGATGTTTGTCTAATGTTTATGGGGAGGATCGACGAGAGAGTTAGCACTATACGGAAATAGAGGATCGAAAAAGAACAGTACAATCGTTTCCGAATTGGATCGACCGAGCACGAACAGATTCACGTGGTGAACCGACACACACACACAGAGAGACATAGAGAGAGAGAGAGAGAGAGAAAGCGAGAGAAAACGGTTCGTGGCGGCCACCCGCTGGAATGTCGATCGCGGAAAACAAAGTCGCATAATCACGAATTGTTGCGAAAGAGGGAGCTGATATCGCGGTGTACATATACACACACAAATATATAATAAAAGTGCAAAGGGCCAGCAGCCTCACGTAGCGATTAAATCGTGTACAAAAGACAACACGGAACGGAGACGTTCCGTCCCGCTGGGTGGCACGGTCCCTCATTGTAAAATATAGATGTATGTGTACGTACAATAACGGTTTGTCGCAAAAGAACGCAGAGGTGGTGAATGGTGGCAGCGAGCGCCGTCGGTGGATCAGTAAGTTTCGCGTGTCGGCATCAGGGTTTGTGATTCTTCTTTTCGCGTCTCCTCCCCCGTCCCCTCGCTCCCCCGTTCCTCTTTCCTCTTTTCCACTTTCGCCGGAGCACGCTGGAATGATCGATAACGGCGAACGGATCGAACGGGAAGAGTCATTATTTTCGCCGCGCGAAACATGCTCAACGCGAGCCGGCTCTGCATATTCTACTTCGTATGCACGCTGGTAATCAGTTTATTGCGTGCGCTCACCAGGGACCTGGAAACATTAGTCACGGTCTTCTTCGAGAAGATCCGTCGGACTTACGATCGAGAATTCTGATCGCGCGCTGGATCGCTGTCGAGATCGATCCGTTTTGACACTCGCGTTGTTGTTATCATTGAGAAGACCACCGGGGTGGATTACCGACCACGGAATGTTGTCGACAGTTGTTACCGTACGCATCGTCCGTTTGTTCCCGGCGACGGCGATTCTTTGATTTCTCGACAGCCTGGGCGATAAAGCAAATAAACGAATAATGGTAGAGCCAAGATGGGCGATCAGATGTATGAATAGCACGTTGAATTTGTTGAATCCGAGCAGCAGCTACGAGGACTTGAGGTCGTTGCACAAGAAACGTTGCAAGAAGTACTGCTGCGTCTGCAGACGGCACACGATCAGCGTGATATGCATCAACGAGTCGAGGAAACTGTACTGGATCAACTGTAAGAACGTCAGGGAGAAGGTGAACTTCGGCCTCGGCGACGGTTACTATTACAAACTGCTACGGGTGGTCGACGGGGCCCTGAACACCTGGGTGCAACATTACATCGACGGCCTCAGCCTGACGCGCAAGGAGATCATGTACAAGATCAACGACTCCGCGAAGACCAACATGAAGCTGTTAAAGGAGGGTTGCTACTGTCATTACCATCCGCACATGACGGCCGACGCGTGCAATGCCGACTTTCTGAAAAAAGTTGTAAGTTTCTGGGCCGGCGATGGCTTTAGAGGATTACGCGACAAGCTCCGCGGTATGACGAATTACGCTAAAAAGGTAGACACGAGTTTCCGGCGTAATCGTTTCTTGTCACTACTGTTCACCGATGTTTTATCGTTTAACCGTTCCCGTTCGTTTCTCGTAATATTCGTAATTTTTTAGTTTTCTTTTTTTTTTTTTGTTTTACCACTCTCTATATATTTACCATCTGTGAAATATCACGTTGAAGAACACCTGTACGTGTCGGTGCGTCGTCACCTTTGCCTTCGGCTTCGTTTTTTATCGGTTTCATTGAACAAAGTAACCCCCCACTCGTCACTCGCCAGCCTCCCCTTCCCCTGCCCCCCCCTACCTACAACCCTCCCCCCTCCCCCACCGACCCTTCCAACATGCAACTGCATTCGACGTTTTCCCCACGAGCATGGACCATTTACTGCATTAAAATCCATGCCACGTCTATGTTACTCGAACCGGCATATTCCCGCGGTAGATGGAGATTAGAGTTCCTCGGATGGTGTACTATTTTTATAAAATGTCGATATCTATTTACACACATTCAAGGTTATTCACGGTAATTATTCATCAAACTGTTGCTAGATCACACTCTCCTCCTGCACCGTACACAACGTCGTTGCGTGTCGTCTCTCTCTCCTCGTTCTCTCCCGTTCAATCCTTCGTGAACTACTCCTTTCCGTGAACAGTAAGCTTGCTCACGCTTGTCTTGTGAATTGAGTGCACGCGTCTCCGATGTCCACGTCACCGGTCTACTCGAACCTAGGATATGTATGTCGTACAATTGTCATCTTATACGGATTGGTTATATTATACACAAGTAGACGATTTGGTGGGAAATCGAGGGCAGTTCTCCTCTCTGTCACGTAGTAGCATTCTTGACGACGATTTACAATCTCGCCCGTGTTTTTAATCGTTCACCCGTACCGTTCCCGGCCGGCGAACAGTTGGAGAATCAGGATGTTCGATTGTTGTAGATGTCCGACGACGACAGAATGTCGCTGACCACCGCCGTCAGCGACGACGACGACGGCGAGAGCGTGATCAACTCGCCGTACCGAGGGAAACAGCCTGGCACGGCCGCGGCCTCGTTCAATTGCACCGGAGCGGTTCGAAAGGCAGGGTAAGCGTTTCGGCGAAACACGGAGCTCGTCTTCTCCCGGAAGGAAGTTGATCGGGAACTCTCTCGCTGCCCCCGCAGGTTCCTCAGCGTGAAGAAATGGCTCCTGCGGAAGAAACATCAGATCGAGCTCGCGAGGAAAAGAGGCTGGAAGGACTACTGGGTCTGCTTGAAGGGCACCACTCTACTCTTCTATCCGTGCGAGTCGCAGGAAAGCAGGACCATGGAGGCGGCTCCCAAACATCTGATCATAGTGGACGGCGCGATCATGCAGCCCATCCCCGAACATCCGAAAAGGGACTACATATTCTGCCTGAGCACCGCCTTCGGCGACGCGTATCTCTTCCAAGTGAGTCAGACACATCGTCAACGTGCTTCGGCTATTGCTGCCGGAAATGTTTGACACTTTTCCTTTTTTTTTTATTTTCTCTTCTTCGAGCGCGAGAGTCTCCAACTTTTGCGATAATTGTAGAGCCCAGACGTATGTTCTTTCGTCGCGAATCGTACCTCGTTCTTCGACGATTTCTTATATTTCTCGTATGGTTTTTAATTGATTTTTGCTGTAATACGTTGAAAGTGAAGAATGAACAAGAGTTAGAGCAGAATAATCGCTGTGGCAAATGTGATCCTTCCAGTTGTGGTTTTATTAATTGAACTCTTTCGATTCTGTCGGATTTTAACTGTGACAGAATTTGATTATTCGACTGCGAATTTTATGTGAAGATACGAGAGAAGAATTTAAGAACAGCGTTACGCTACCTTCGACTTATTAGAACCGTATTTTTATAAATTTTTATTCAATTTCTGTTGCTCACACTTTATTAAAAAAAAATTTCTTTATGATTCAATGAGGACCATCATGGAATATTCGTGCATAAAACGTCTTGTTTGATGTATAAAGTGTTAGATATATAATTTTCTATACTGTAAAGTATTTTTATAAATTTTTATTCAATTTCTGTTCCTCAGAGTTTATTAAAAAACTTTCTGATTCAACGAGGACCATCATGGAATATTCGTGTATAAAACGCCTTGTTTGATGTGTAAAGTGTTAGATATATCATTTTCTATACTCTAAAGTATTTTTATAAATGCCTTAACTTGTCTGTGACACGTTGGTGCTTCACCATCTCGAATATGGCTTCGCCGTTTAGCATTTTTACTATAAACTCCGTCGAATCTGATAGGAGAAAGTACAACATAACCACCTTCCGATGCTCCGTTCTTACTGTAGTAATACACCCAAGTCGGTTTATTGTCACGATTATCATCCTGTGTCGTCACGCTCCGGGTTATTGACTTTTACACAACAGCGAACTATAGCTTTTCCATTAAACCTCCGCAGTACGTTATACGACAAATATAACAGCTCTGAATTTGCGAAACGGTTAACTCGTTTTACGATAATATTACAGTCTTTAGCAATCCTTTATTCATATTAAACATTCGGCCATACCTTGATCTAATTGTAAGCAACCAACATAATTTGTAGTTCGTGTATCCGTTTTCTTTTCATTTTATACCTTTTCTGATTTTAGACGACATTTTTTAGTATATTATATCGTATAACCAATTTACAGAGTTCTTCCGTAAATAAAACAATGGGTACTCCCGTTATTTCGTAGACGCGAAAGACTCATAAAAATTGATAACCTTTTCGGAAATCTGCTACCATATCTACTACAAATTTTAATAAAATGAAGAATCGTATCATGGATAGTCGTTCATGTTCGGTTCAGTTCGCCGCAGAAATACACAAAAGGTCGCTGAACAAGTGACTCGGCCGGGGAGCGAATAATCTGCATGAAAACATGTCAAAAACGTGAAATATGGAGCTTCGTTTCCAAGATAATCGACTTCGAAAGTTTGTCTAGCGTGTAAGCATTAGAATTTCCGAGAAGTGGAAGCAGTCAGTCATGAACAGACGCGTCTGCCTTTTCCCGTGTACACTCCCCGAAATTTCCGTGGCAGGAAACCGCTGATATTTTAAGCTCTCCTTTATAAAAATTAACCTTTCCTTTCAGCAAAGACTACTTTTCTTTCCGTGCATTTTAAGTTCCAGTAATTTTTGCTTTATTCTATTCTGAATTGACGTCAGCGAGATACATTTTCGTACGGTTGTATTAGGCACCCTGTCAAGTGGAACTCGAGAATTGGGTAAACAGCATCCATTCGGCTTGCGCTGCCGCGTTCGCGCGTCATCGTGGCAAGACTGGCACTCTTCATCTGCTGCAGGAAGAGATCTGTCGATTGGAGAAGGCGATCGAATCGGTAAGCAACGAACACCGAAATTTTCGCAGTACAAAAATTGATCTGGATCAATCACAAGCCGAGGACCACAGGAACCGAATGTTTTTCTTCCTTTAATCATTTTAATAGGATGCAGTTGTAGCATCGACATTCTGTTAATTTTTTCTACGATTTTCAATTACACTTGCTAGTAGTAAACTGCGGATCTTCATGCAAACTAAACATATTCAATTGCAAGAAACGCGAACCAAATGGAAATGTCTTTCTTTCTTTATCCCCTTAAGTGAGCCACGAAAATGAAGCAAGTAATAATAGCTTTTTATTTCTAAAAACAGTAAAAAGAAGTATGTATCAAATTTTTATGCTACCATTTAATTTGTGCAGTATTATATGCAGTATTATGTGCAATATTTTGCTGTATTATTTGTCCAATAATAAATTAAATTCTCTTAATCTTTCAACAATTTTGAATTGTAGCTACTCAATTTTGTCATAAAACTCTTGTATTGATTCGACGGCGAGGAAACCGAGGGAGAGAGAGAGAGAGAGAGAGAGAGAGAGAGAGAGAGAGAGAGAGAGAGAAAGTTGATCAATCTGGAACGATCGCATGCCTGATTTTTGCAGGACCACAAATTAAAGCACATGGCAGATCTTCAGCAGTCTGTCGTGTCCGACGTGGAAACGAAGCAGCAGATCAACGGCCAGATCGTTCAGTGGGAGGAAAATCTGGAACGGCTCCATTGCGAGCAATTCCGTCTCAGGTGCTACATGGCTAGTCTGCAAAGCGGCGAGTTACCTAATCCAAAAGTAAGTAGCTATAGATTCCCGCGACGCTTTTAATCCTGCTGCAGTCCTTAGATCGGCCAATACATTTAAAATGAAGGTTGAGAAAGGAGGAGGACCGCGGTTATCGATTTTTTCGAATATTTTGAAAAAGAAAAGCGAGGACGCGATTCGCTTCAAACACATTGTACAATCATTACACGATATTATACAGGGTTCGTATGTTTTTTCATCTCTTTTCTCAACACCCCCGAAGATATTATTTCTATATTATTGTCCTATGTTTTTGAAAGTATTCGCTACATCGGAAGCAACATACAGTGTGTTCCACGAACTCTGTCCACTTGAATATCTTGGTTATTACAAACAATACGAGAAAATGTTACGTACAGAAGTTGTAGGGTTTGAAAAACTACATAGTATGGTATAAATGATATTCTTGCAAGTGGAGGCGTAGAGAACATATAGAGGTCACCATTGTTTTTGTAAATGGAATGTCCAATTGTTTATACTCGATTTTGATAGATTGGCGTATTCTGAGTATAAAAGTACTAAAGTGTATTTGTCCTAAAACTTACCGTTGCTGAGATATTTGACTGTTTTCATTGTATTACTTTCATTATGCAACGTATTCAAGGATATGCTCACTACGTAAAATTTAAACATTGGTAGGCTTTCGACGTCACTCAGTGTCAGTCAGTTTCTCAGTTGGTAAACATAAGATAGTCAATATGAAATTTTCATTCGAAGAACAATTAGAGATGCTTCTAATTTATGGAGAAAGTAAGAGAAACGCGATTATGGCTCGAAATTTGTACGGTGAAGGATATCCAAACCGCATATGCCCTTCACACAAGATTTTTGAAAGATTGTGTAGAAAATTAAAAGAAACTAAAAGTCTAGCTGTTCGTAACATGAACCGTGAAAAGCTTGTATGTAGAGATGAAGATAATGAAATTAATGTTGTTGCAATGGTACATCATAATTCTCATATCAGTGTACGTCAGATTCAGCGCGAACCTGAAGTCAGCAAAAGTGGTGCATCACGAATTTTCACTTGTCACAAATATCATCCGTGCCACATTAGCCTTCACCAGAAATTACATGACTGGATTATGAAAATCGTGTTAGATTTTGTGGATGGGCTCAAGAGCAGTTACAAATCAATCCACTTTTTTTCTCTTTAATACTATTTACCGATGAAGCTACTTTTACCAGCACTGGGCGTGTTAATTTACATAACACGCATTATTGGTCCGTGCGAAATCCTCACTGGCTATGAGAAATTGATCATCAAAGGCAGTGGTCCATTAATGTGTGGTGTGGAATCACAGGGCAACAAATAATCGGGCCTTATTTCATTGACGGCACTTTTACTGGTCAAAAATATGATACGTTCTTAAGAAATACATTGCCAAATTTACTAGAAAACGTGCGATTAAGCGTTCGTCAGACAATGTGGTATCAACACGATGGATGTCCAACACACTACGCTCGAAGGGTGAGAAGTGCACTTAATTAAATATTCCGAAATCGATGGATAGGACGCGGTGGCACTATTTGCTGGCCAGCACGAAGTCCAGATTTAACACCCCTAGATTTTTTCTTGTGCGGAACGTTGAAAAATATTGTGCATCGAGATGCAACAACTCCGGAAGATATGAAGCAACGAATTATCGCAGCGTGTGCTACAATAGACCCTCCAACAATAAGACGTGTAAGAGACGCAACAGTTCAAAGACTGCAACGTTGCATCGCTGCAGATGGCCGACATTTCGAACATTCTTCATGAAAACAGTCAAATATCTCAGCAACGGTAAGTTTTAGGACAAATACACTTTAGTACTTTTATACTCAGAATACGCCAGTCTATCGAAATCGAGCATAAAAAATTGGATATTCCATTTAGAAAAACAAAAGTGATCTCTATATCTTCTGTACGCTTTCACTTGCAACAATATCATTTATACCATATTATGTAGTTTCTTAAACCCTACAACTTCTGTGAGTAATATTTTCTCGTATTATTTGAAATAACCAAGATATTCAAGTGGACAGAGTTCGTGGGACACACTGTATGTATAACAGTACATAATAGAACATTATCGATTCAAGGGTTAAAAAGTGATTGGGTCGAAAGAGATGCCAAGAATGCAGCAGAATTAACAATGTGTGTTTCCCTTTTTGTACGGCTTCGATCAAGAATAATTCGTTTATCGTGGAGATCTAACTGGGCCGCCAAGCCAGATAGTATTAAGCAATTGGAAATTGATTCGGCGGCATTACCATTAAACAAATCTACAAAATTAATTTAAAGTTTGAACTACAACACGTACGAAGCAACGTTGCGCAACATAACAAAACAGGCGCAATCATCTCAACCCCAAGACACTTTTCGCACGCCAATCGAAGAGAACTGCTGCCGATGTCGAAGATCAAATGATTTGTATATCATTTTGTTTCATTTTATCACTTGAACACTGTCCCACCGATTGAACACACTCTAAAACGTTGGACTTTTTCTTCCAAGTGGGGATTCGTCGAGTGCCCGAAAGACGGAGCAAAGTCACCAAAATGGGGGATATGTCGAAGATCGAAAAACGTATGACTTTTCTACAAATAAAACGATAACTATTCTTTTTTTTTTACAAAAGATGCACCGGACTCATTTTTTACACACTCGACGCGTCACGCACACAGCTCGACTCTGTTAATTACAGATCAAATTCTCTTGTAACAACAAGACAATGATGTACAGGGTAGATTCTCGTGTACAGGGTGTTCCCGATATATCCGGGAACGTACATCCTCCATTAACATCCGAGAACCTCATCGTATCGATCACTTTAACCCCGCAAATAGAATCTCGTGCAAGCTGTACAAGCGCCATTTTTCCGCTAGATTAGTAGGGGACAGCCTTTCGATCCTGGCGCAAGTATCACCCGCGTCTCATCCTACCTCTTGCTCTTTCCAGATCTTGTTGACGTACGTTTCCCGCGCCACGAAGCAAACGTTGAACAAACTAGGCGTTTTCACGGTGTCGTCGTTCCACGCTTTCATCTGCGCGAGAAGTCGTTCCTTGTTGAACAATCTGCTGTCCGGACGCGGAGCCACCAAGAGGAGACCGCCGTTGCTCTCGAGGTCGAACAGCGTGTCCAGCAGGCGGTCCCTTCAAATTTCATCGAGGGACGACGAAAAGTCGGTGAAAGTATGCGTGCCCGAAAATCAGGTGAGCGTGTCCCAAAAAGTGATTTCCTCGCGAAACACTTTCCAACGTGTTCGTCGCGTTCAGCCGATTAAAACGAGTCCAAACATGGCACAGTTCCGAGCATGTTTGCTCAAGCAATTGACGATTTAAGTAAAACCTCGATTATCCGAACGACACGAATCTAGACTGTTCGAGTTAACGCGATCCGCATATGCCACCGCTCATTGGTACAAATTGGTAAAAATTTCATCCAGCACTGTAGCTAAACAACTGTTCCACTATCCGAACACTCGTGTCACACTGAATAGTTCGGATAGTAGAGGCTCTATTGCACCGTGCAAGCGTGATCCAATTCGTGTTCGAACTTACCTCAGTCAAAAGAAGATCAGAAATGTGTATATTTTCATTAAAAACAAGAGAGTTAACGACAATTTTGTCCGTTAATGTCCCAGTAAAATTACGATGCTTTGCAAAATTGTGGAAACTATTTTCCACGGTTTTTCGATTTCCAGTTGGTGTCCGTGATTTTGCGCGACGCCATGACAGTGGAGGAATTCCTGGCGAGCGCTTGCAACAGAAAGAACTTGAACCCGATGGAGCATTTCGTTCGCGTTAAAAAGCGACGGGACATGGAAGACCACAATTACTTCGTACCGCACAGGACCGACGCGATAGATACTTATGTAAGCTCCAATAAACATGTAGATTGCTGTCGGCCGAAGCCAACGACAACGTTCGACGTGTCCCCCGATGCTTGTTTCAGTTGCATACGCACGAGATCGTCGAGGTGTGCGCGAAAATTTTGTACCAAGTCGAACTGCAAAGGACCACGCTCGAACAGATGTGGGGCTTCTCCGTGGAGGCAGAGCTAATCGAAAATTCCGATAGACAGGACGAGCTGTGCTGTTATGTGAGCAGGGTCGAGGACAAGAGTGTGGCGATGCAAAATGGTAAGTTGTAATCGTTCGGGAATTCATTTAACGCTCGACTCCATTTCTTTGTTTTGTTGATTCCCGGACAGCTGGACTGTGTAACGAATAGCCATTTTAGGTGGAAAAAAGTCATGTCAGAAAATAGATATGACATTCATAGATTCTTCTTTCGAAATGTTTACTCAGCCCATAATAATTCATTCAATAGTGATACAAGTATCGAAATCAATACGTGGAAACTCCGAACAGTAATACGGCGGAATCGTACGTTTATAATTTTTCTAAAGAAAATTACGTCGCAGCAATAAATATGAATCTTTAAGCTTCTATACACGATATTCCATATTAACATAAGTAAATATTTACACTAATGTTCACAAAGATCGTTAATATAGTCCTTTACAATAATTTTCAGAGATTTTTTAAGTACCAATTTTCTATGCCGGTTAGTGGACCTTAATAGAGCAGAACTAGAAAGTCTCAAAAGATCGCATCTTGAAATGTTTATTGCATTAAGTTCAAACTACATAGAAGGGATTCTGATAAAAATCAGCTGCAAATATCTGCTAACCTGGCTGTCACAATTTTTTTAAATCTTTGTAACACCGTACGGTGGACCGAATGCGCATTCTAGGAAAGAAATGGCTCCACAAATGATGGTAACACGGCTAGACGTTTCTTCAAAAACTTTACAAAAACTCCGAAAATAACAGGCATTAATAAGGAAGTTCTTGAACGATTTTTTTTTTTATAACTTATCTGCTCTTTCTTCAGGTTACAACATTAATTTTCTAAATTTCGACAAATTTGTTCGCGAAAAAAAAAGATTTATATTTAAATGTATATGGTTGGTTTTATATGTCCGTTACAGAGCACAAATTATTATTTCATAGTGTAGAAATAAGTAAATCATGCCTATTGCCAACAAAGACATAAGAAGGTTTAGGATTGGCCACACAAGGAAGAATTCGCGTGTATCTACAAACTACGACTTAATAGCAATGCTGTTAATTACTTCTGATCTCATCATAAATTATTATAGGTACTGAAACGTGTGTTAGATCTACTTTTAACAAGAACTTCCGTCTTCCCATAAGTAAGTGAGTTGATAGCGACAGCGATATTAGCGACGAATTATTTTTATATTGTTATATTTAGATATTATTGTTATAGTTATTTAATATTATATTTTTTATTTATTTTTATATTTTTTTCTATAATTTATATAATATGTTTCAATATAAATATTATTTTTAAACGTTCTACATATGTTGAATCTCATTTCATGACCTCATAGAAAATTTCAATTGGTTTGAAGAATCATAATCTATGATTTTTTTCCACCTAGAATGGCCATTCGCGGCACTGTGAGCTGTATTTATGGTTCACAAGACTGCAGACCTTTATGCAAAATATAAACCGTTTGCGTCATTCAGAAGCCAGATAGAAAGGGCTAAGATGGTCAAAACTGCCCTTAGAGGTTTTCCAATGACTATTGAACCATTCGAAAGCTGACCAAGAAAAACCCCTCTGAGTAAAATTTCAACCCTCTAGCTTGCCCTTGAGGGTAGTTACAGGGTAAATTGGATTTCGCGCATTTTCCCCACTCTTTTTCATTTTTCTGGTGCTTCCTAAAATTCTGAAAAATATGGCATGTTTTGGATCCTAAGGCGTATTTTTGAGAATTTTTCCAGATTTTTTTTTATGCAAACTGTGGTCGTAAAAAAATCTAAACAACTTATGTAACACTAAACGGTACCACGACCGGTCAAATGATCGGTTTCTCATTTTTTAATCATCATAAATTGTTAAATAAATTGCTTTATTCAAGTACATGTTGTTGGAAAAATTGTGACAGGTCTAAACAAGCTCAGTCTTCTGATTTTTAGAAAACAGTACACCAGTCACATTTTATACTCAGTACGGTAGTAGAAAAGACAAAGTTTATCATGCTAATAAGTTTTGTACCATTTTCACAGCTCGTAGATCCTAACAAAATTTGATTTACCTAATAGACTTGAAAATAAATGTTTGGTAGTAGGTATGCTCCTTCCTATTAGACTTTGATTCTTCTTTGAAATAAAATTTCTCAAAAAAGCATCGAATGTCTTGAAGAAGAATTTTCTGTTGGTTATTGGAACCCGAGACACGTGTTCGATAATGTAACTGGATGTGTAATATTTCTTTACCTTTGATCGGTCTAATTTGAAAACGAAGGTCAGGTAGACATCGGAATACACGACCCTGATGACGGTCTCCCTCGCACACGTATCGGAATCTTGTCATTTTGAGTGGCATTGAAAGATATTGATTTTCGCATAGATTGCTCCCTTCCCTTTAGTAAATGGAACTCGTTTCCACCGAGCGCCCTGTATTTTCCTCGATGTGACCTTTCGGTCTGAAGATGCATGCTATTACGCTTGCTTCTAGGTATCATTAAAGGTGATGAGATCATGGTGATCAATGGCGCCATTGTAAGCGATCTAGACATGATGTATCTAGAGAGCGTGTTACAAGAAGAGGTTGGCCTGTGTATGATGATGAGGTCGTCGCGAACCGAACCGCCGGATCTCACGGGTATAATGAGGGTGACGGATGACATAATCGAGAGTTTGGTTTGCCCACCGCCGCCTTCCGATCCACCGGTTATAAGCGACGAAATGATTTCCGGCTTGATCGTTCCAGCACCTGGATGGAGTAAGGCTTCTTCCTTCTTCCCCTCGCCCTCTCTGACCTCCGATTCCTCTTCTTGTCTAACGTTTTCCCAGAAGTTTCTTCACCAAAGTCTATTCACTGTTCGACCACGTTACCTCCTTCTTTCTCTACAGTTGATGAAGCTTCAAGCAAAGTGCAGAGCTGAAATCGAACTGTTAAAGTTTTCAATTAGTTACGGAGTACAGTGAGTTCTCGATAAACAGGGTGTTCATTTGAAAACTTTCCAGCCGAATATTTCGAAAAGTATGAAAGACATTAAAAAAAGTGTAAAACACGTGTCCAAGGATTTCGAGGGGGAAAAAGGTGGGGCAGTATCAGTTTTTTCTTTGGATCGCGTTTTCAAGGTCATTTGAAGGGCAACTTTGGTTTTTCAAATGGAAACCTATATTTTTTTATTATACGGGATCTTAATGAGAAATCACTGTACCTAGTTGTAATTATTGACTAGCTTTTCTGTGCCAAGACAACTATTGTTCCTCTTGTCCAAGCTACAAGTACACTCAGTTTTTTAAAGCTGCAGAAACGAAGAACCAGAAAAGCGAACAGAAAAGCTTGCAAAAACTTGCTTGAAGTACTCTACTTTGCAGCTTGAAAACGTCGAGTAAAAATATTTTATTAAACACTGTCGTTGTGTGTCATTTACGTTTAAAATAGATTTTCAAGCTCGAGTACGCGAACATTAAATGACTATAGAACCTTGGAAACGGTATACAGGGTGTCCCAGTATTGAGGTGGTGATTCTATGTGAGAAAATAAGTCGAACATACGGAATAAATTATTTTCAATTCGAAACTTTGTTTTCGAGAAAATCGATTTTGAACATTCGTCGAGTTCGCGTGCCTAGCATACGCGAGAAGTAGAATCGGTAGATCATGAACAGACGCGTCAAGACGATTCTTATTCAAATATTCAAATCGAGTTTGAAATTCGAATTTTCAAGCTCGACTTTCTCGAAAACGAAGCGTCAAATGAACAAAATATCTTGCATATGTTTGGCTTATTTTCTCGTGTAGTATCAACCCCTCCACGGTTCTACCATCAATATTGGAGCACCCTGTATGGGGCACAGTCTATGTTGTAAGGAAGGAGGTCTGCAATGTTTTAATAAAACACATACATTCCATCTCTGAGAAGGAACCTGATTAATGAGAACCGGTGACTTTGTGAACGTAGGCAAGGAGAGCATCGCTCAAGAGTGCACGTCAACCCTTCACGCCGACAATGGCAAGCAAGCGTCGTCTCGCACAAACTCGTTCGAAATTGAAAACTTGCTGAAGACAGCCGAACAAGTGACGGGAATTTGCCGATCGCCTGGCGAAACCAGGAAGTCCAGCCCTACTGGTAGCGTTGTCAGCTCGCACTCGCAGGCTATGACGCCTAGCCGACAGCTGAGCGACGCCGAAAAACTCAAAAAGGTCATTCTAGAATTGATTGAGACCGAACGGACTTACGTAAAGGTGAGTGTCTCATTTTCAACAGGAAAATTCAATCATGGGAGCTAACGCGAGCGTTCAACCTTCTATCCTCTTGATCTCCATGCACGAATCAATCTGAGCAAATGACGCGAGTCGATTTTGATGAAATTTACGCGAGGGATGAGTCTTAGAACAATATTTGACACGTACCTTCTTAATCGGCCATCGTTCGCGTTGAAGGAGTGGGAAAACAGCCCTTAAAATTGCAGGTTGATTTAGAGGATGTAGGACAATAAAATACCCCCCCCCCCTCTCCCTATCACGAGTAACTTATCTGCTTGTAAAATGTACTTGTTGCTTTCTGTTTACGTGTTCCTTTTTTTCAGAATTTAAACAATTTGCTGGAGAACTACCTGGAGCCCCTTAAACGTGAGACTTTCCTATCGAATGCAGAAATAAATGCATTGTTTGGAAACATTCAGGAAATCGTTACGTTTCAACGACAATTTCTGCAGAATCTCGATCACGCGATCGAGATGGAGGCTGATTTCAATAATTTCGATCATCCCAGTCAATTTAAGGTACGTGGTGCGCCGAGAACGGTACATATCGGAATGCGTTACGTATGTGTATGCAGACATGCAATAGATATTAGTACGTACGTTGCGTCGCTTCGTTCTAATGTAACGACGAGTGTACGATTTTTAAAGGGTGTCCTGTTTTCCATTGGAAGTGCCTTCTTATATTACGTAAATCACTTCAAGCTATACAGCTCGTTTTGCGCCAGCCACTCAAAGGCGCAAAAAGTTCTCCATCCAAGTGAGTGGAATTACTTTTCTTTTTCGATCTCCATCTTGTATTTCGGAGTAGCGTCGATTTTCACAGTGCCCCTTAACAGGAGATTCGCTTTCATTTAGCCTCGTGGAAGCGTTGGCTTCTCGGTCTGAACGTCTTTCGCTTGTTGCAGACGAGGGAAATCAAGCTTTACAAGAGTTCTTGCAGGCAAGAAACCCAAGGCAACAACACTCATCGACTTTGGAATCCTATCTGATCAAACCTATTCAAAGAATACTGAAATACCCACTGCTGCTGCAGCAGCTACGAAATCTCACCGACGAGCGAAGCGACGAACATCAACATCTAATCGGTACGTTGCATTCTTTTTTTTTTTTTCTAATCGTCAATTATAAGTACATGAAAACGTCCCGCTTAATTCCTACTTGTTGCAATTATACTATCTAAGAATACAAAATTGATTATATATAAAAATAATGATTTCATAAAATCATACTAGATATATAATTTGGTTTAATGAATAATATAGAAGTGTACACAGGGTGTTTCACCTAACTGGAGCATCTAATATCTCGCTTGTTTTTTATGAAAGAACAAAATTGCAAAGGAAAACATTAGTTGGCTCAGAGGGGCAAATATTATGACAGGCAAAAAAATGTGTTCAAGGTTATATTTTTTGAGATTTCAAGGTCATCGAATTTTTCTTTAAATGAAATGATGGTCAAGGTTAAGACGAATCCAACGGCCTGTAACATTATGACACATAATATGACACGTATTATGACGCCCTGTTACATAACACATATTCCATATATATTAACTGATTGTAATGAAAAAAATGTAATATTTCTTTTTTAAAACAGTCATAATATGTCTTTTTTTACAGTCATAATATTACAGGCCGTTGGATTCGTCTTAACCTTGGCCATCATATAGCGATAATAAAAATATATCATTCCATTAAAAGAAACCCATTTGAAATCTCAAAAAATATAACCTGGAATACATTTTTTGCCTATCATAATATTTGCCCCTCTGAACCAACTAATGTTTTCCTCTGAAATTTTCTTCTATCATAGAAAACAAGCGAAATATTCTAGATGCTCGAGTTAGGTGAAACGCCCTGTACATCAAATCTAGTAAGTACAGTGTGTCTGATATGAGAAAAATTATTAAATATTTTTAAGCTCTTCTCGCAATCGAATCGAACTACAGAAAATTGAATTGTTTGATTACCAATAGCTAATAAACAATTGTTGTTCATTGCAGAGGCGCTAAAAGGCATGGAGAAAGTGGCAGAGCACATAAACGAAATGCAAAGAATTCACGAGGAATACGGAGCTATCTTTGATCATTTGTTCAGACAACACCAAAAATCATGCAAGCAGGTAAACATAAAGAACGCGGACCTTCTCGCCTTCTATATATCGTACTAACCCCATAGACCTTGATTATCCGTGCTAATCTTACAATGAATAGCCTAGCTACAGTGCTAAATTAAATTTTTAAATCGTGTTCAGACATCCCCGGTTATAAATGTCACAAATATATTACTAAATGTTTCAAAGAGAAATAATTAAAAGGAGAAAAGTTTTATTGGATTTTTCACGAATTTCGTGCACATCTCTTTACGATATATCGAGGAAACACTTTGCTCGAGTTGCGCAGCGTGAGAACAATCGTTAAAATGATCGTGATTTAACAGCCGATCGACCTAAGTCCAGGGGACCTGCTCTACTACGGGGGCGTCGAGTGGCTGAATATTTCTGATTTTCTTGGGAAGATCAAGAAAGGTCTGGAGTTGCACGCGATGTGCTTCGTTTTCAAATCCGCCGTCGTCTTCTTGTGCAAAGAGAGGCTCAGGCAAAAGAAGAAGCTCATGGTAAGTGTCGCCGTTCCATGCGCGACCGTCCGACAGTCGATCCGTTACACGTGGATGCGTTCCTTGTTGTGTACAGGGCGTTTCAACGAAAGCGAACTCCAGCGAGGTAGAAATCATACGCTATCAAGTGCTGATCCCTGTGACGGAAGTGCAAGTGCGGGCCAGCTCCGCCAAAGACATGGAATCTCACTTCCTGTGGGAGTTGATCCATTTAAGAAGTCAATTACAGAGAAGATCAGAAAAAGTATATGTGCTCTCTAACAGGTATCTAACAAACAGGTGTCGCCGGACACCATTGTTTACCAAAACTCTCGTATCGTTTAAACAGGATTCACTGAACTGCAGTTTTATTTATGTATGTGTCGATTTTTAAAGGTGGTGCAGCCGCGTAAGCTTACAGTCACGATCAATTTTTTATAACTAGACCGTAGATTTTTGCGCAACATAAAAGCTTCTGGGGACAGTTGAACAAAAATGTATTTCTTCTTCAATCGATTCTAATGAATTAAGAAAAATATAATAATATCCTTAAAACCTTTTGAAGTATTTAAATGGAGAAAATCCACGGTCTATTTATAGCAATCAACCATGATTAGTGGGTATCTTAGCGTGAAGTGTGACATTTTAGACGAATTTTTTCGTCACCCTGTATAAAAATGTTCGCATTTAGAGGGAAGTCAATTGGATTTAGTACGCATACCATTGCAGCGATCAAAGTCAAGTAGTGCTAGTCAAGTAGCTAGAAAATCATATTCATTAGTTCCGGAACCTGTTGATCGTTGAATCGAACGTTAAAAATCCAGCGTTAACGAACGAATACATTTCTGCTTGTTTGTTCCCATCAGCACGACAGAGTTCCGCAACGCCTTCCTGAGGACGATTCGGCAGATCATTCGCGAATCGGTTCGGAACATGAGCATACCGTCGACGAAACAAAATCTGAGCCAATCGCCGATGACGATCTCGCCGCGAATGTCGACCGGGCACGTGGAGAAGTTCGAGAAACAGTCGGTGTGCCAAGGACAGAACGGAAACAGCAACAACAATAACATCAACAACATCAACAATAACAACAACGGGGCAGTGCACCAAACGGTTGCGACACCGCTGACCAAGAAGGCGTCTAAGCCGCAACCATTGTCGACCACGCATAACGTTAAACGAAGGTATTGCTCGTCGAAGCAAGCTATGGAACATGAGAGTTCCGAGGACAGGGAGACGGAAGAGTCCGGGCCTGTTACCCAGCAAATCTTCCGTTTTCGAAGCAAGACCATTAGCGATACGTCCGGTAAGAGTGCTAATCATCTAGTCACTCATTAGCTCTAGAACCAACAAACCATCCAAAACGATTGGTTACAGTAGTATCTCCGTAACTGTCGCATCGTCGGGTCTGCCGAGCAACAGTGCCCACGCGGTATGCGGTTTTGATCTTGATCAAATCGTCTATAAATATTCGCCGAGTACATGTGCACTTGACTATGTCTTCCCCCACGAATTATTCTGTCTTCTGATGTATTCATGATTACCCGGCGGGTAAAATAATCGCAAATCTACACTGGAACTGGGATAGCAAGCTATAACGAGATTAGATCGGGACATAGTCGCGTACGCGTGCACCCGGAAAATACTTAAGGTCAATTTTTTCTCGAGTACAGAACCGCATACGAACAAGTTTGATCGTACACTTTCAATTTATTTTTTCAAGTAGATTTTTTCCTGCTTCCTGATTCTACCGCTAATTACTGGCCACCCTGTAGAATAACATTTTCAGAGTTTTAAAGTTACTATTCGATCGGCTAACGTGTCTGATCGTTACTTGACATTTCCCCTTTTCGTACTAGCAATGCACACGTGCCGGTAGAATCTTATTGTATTTATAAAACACCCTTTATGTACAATATAGAACAAATAGGAAAATTGCCCCCCTCTAACAAGTGCAAATGTTTTCAAGGACTCGGTAACTTGCACTAATCATAACGAAAAAGAACGAACGCCAGATGCATGTAGCAGAATCTTCGCTTTTTGCACCTAGATAAGATAAGAATTCTGAGTACTGGCTTATTTCGTAGCGTCTGGAACGATTTCGAAGAAGCTATAATTACTAATCTTTGTCGGGTGCGTAATGCAAGGCATGAAATCAAAGATCGAAAAATTTATGACAATTTTTGACAAGTTTCGTTTAAGACATGCATTGTAGAACCTTTTTTAAAAACGCCCTTACATTATAAATTCTATTAAGGACGCATAATGAAACGTTCTGTGTAAATACAGTTTTTATTCGATATACGTCCCAAATATCTAGCCTATAATTGTCCTAGAACTATCCCTACTGAGGGGCCCCAATGCTCGAGTGACCCTGATCGCCGAGGAGTGTAACCATAACACGGGTCGGGTATATCGATGTGAGACCAGGAGACCACTACCGAACCAATAACAAAACTTCTTTATTTGTCATTACTTTTTATGGAACGTTTATTAAACTAAACTATTCGTTCCTTCAGAACACTTTCTGAAGAAGTGTAAAATTTGAAAAACATTTTTAAATCTATAAAAGTTTCGCAAGAACAAATGTCTTCTTAAACGGGACGTAGAAGTTTGAACAGATTTTTTTTTTAACGAAAAATATCTGTTTATTTCGATTTCGGGTTCCTACCTTTCGAGAGCAACAGTTCCAACGGACGCGTTGCGTACGCTAATGCAGAAAATAAATGGTTTTTGGTTTACGATACAGGGGAGGTGAAGGTGGAGATGGATTCAGGGACAAAGTCCGAGGGAGAGGAAGACTCGCAAGCTTTTTTAGGTGAGAAGCAGGCAAATTTGGGCCGCACTCCGAATCATTTGACTTTGAGCACCACTTCAACCATTTCAGCGGGAAGTACGGGCAGTCAAGCAAGATTAATCCAGTCCTCTCATCAACCGGAAAACTATCAACCTATTACAGTGAAAGAACTAGGTAAGAGAAGAATCAAAGTCGAGTAAACCTGTAATTGGAAAGAATCCGGGAAAAAAAGGACCATTTTTTGTCGCATACTCGTCGTTTTACTTGTGAGCGTTCGTACGATGTCACTTCTTCCACAACATCATTACACACGTATGTATGTATCGTACAAGGAAATGGACGAGTGTGCTATAAAAATGATAATTGGACCGTGGATGTTGGTGCAAACATTGTTTTCAGTACACTGATTGAAGATAGTTTTAACACGTTCGCTATTAGCGTTTCTTTACATAAACATTAACATTTTAGCGATTGCAACGTATTCTCTTGTGAAATATGAAAAATATATTGTTACTCTTGACGTTATGCGTTATGATTTTCACTCTCAGCAGTTCGAACACTCTTTGATGCTATCAGCAATCCTTAAAACAAGTCTTTGAGAATCAAAATGTTCATTCCGAGGAAAGAAAATGAACAATTTTTGTGAATTTAGTGACTTTTATTCTTTGATTCTCAATTGTTAAGATTGACCAGCAGAATGCGAACGTGTTTACAATGGAACGCAAAGGGTTAAGTAACGATATGCATACAATCAATTTTCTTCGCAAGAAATACAAAATTATGGTCTTCGCACATGCGTAACGCACATAGCGAATATGTTAATTCCTCATGCGTGTTCAATTACAGTAATGTCTCGATGTATGCGAAAACTTCGGGAATGAAACGTCACTTATTATTGTGCACAGACATTGTTCATCGATCACTTTCGAAAACTTTTTTGTTTTAACTATCTTTCTATGTAACCTTTGACACCACACTTGTGAAATTTCTCTGATTAAAGTGAGATCGGACACGATACTATTTGAATCGTATTTACTCGCTTAATCCATGATAAGGTAGAACCTCTATTATTGTATTCGCTCTAATCTAGTGGAGCATGAAGAGTCGAAGTTCGATAACACAAATCATTCTATAATAAGGACAAGATTTATGAAATACACGTTCGCAAGTATGATTTTACCGACATGTGGGCCAAAATAATTAACTTTCAAGTTGTCTCACATTTTTTCTGCCAAAACACATGAATCGTGTTTAAACATTTCCATTTAAATTGAATTTTCTCGATAATCAGGCTTAATCACATCGAACGACAAACGTGGAAAGCGCATTTAAAAATGATTATACAAAAGATAGGTCCCATGTGAAGTGGACCATTCGAATCTGTGAAATTATTAACGGTGTCGAAAAATATTTCAATCATGGTGTCGAGAGGGGTGTAATTCCAAGTTAATGGTGAATTGGAAGGCTAATAATTTTTAATAATGTATTAAAAAATACATGGTTCCGTTAAAAAAATTTAAATTGACCTTCGTATGCCCTCTACGCCTCCACCTACAAAAAACCATTAACATCAGCATTATGTCCCCCTCGAAAAAATATATTTTTTGTTCGAAATATTTTTCAATATCATTGATGATTTCATAAGAGACTCTGTACGCTGTTCCATCGATTTTCTCTATTTTTCTAAATTAGTCGGCTTCGCGAACGAGCGGCTCGTATCTGGATCGGTATTCTATTTAGATCAGTATCGTGCACGTCTCTTTCGCACCTGTCGGAACATTATTGTGCAATGCAAAACTGCGCGAACGCACGTCCACGGTCCAACGGTGAATGTTTTCGTTTATTTCTGTTGCTGTGCAATTAAAGTATGTAGGTAGTGAATGAATATGCTCGATCAGACGCGGCACTTGCTATTATGAAAATCTATTGAAGGTTCGCCGATCTGGAAACCGCGGGAGTTACCTTCGTTAGGAGAGGCCACCACTTTACCACGTAAGGGTAAGTCGGCCAGCGAGTTTGGGGATATGAGCTCATCTCACAGCGCTTCCCGAAAGTCTCTCATAGAAATCAATAATTGTGCTCAACAATCTAACTATAATAACCATGTTTAATTTAAGTAGTTGTTAACTGGCTAACAAGAGAGAAAAGAAAAAAAGAAAACCAACTGTAGGGTTAAGTTTAAAAACGTCGTGAAATAAACCGATCAACTTATTCGATTATTATTGTGAAGAGAATTAACGCGCGTGCCGTTCAAGCGGAACACTCATCCCCCCCACCCGGGAATCATTTTCTTCGGTTGTTATCTCGTTAGTATCTCGTTTCGTCCGACATATTGTACGTCGCACACAAACAAGCACACCTGCATACTCGACGTCAGATTTATTTTCTCTGTGCAACGAACGACGATCGATCGTCCAATTAGTTTCATTTCGAACGAACAGCATAATTGCCTGTACGCACGTACGCACGTAAGACGGATCGTTTTCAACGAAAAGACATCCATATTGGAAAACTGTGTCCTCCGGACCGCTAGAACTTTAAGCAACTTTCAAGGAAACCTACGATTCAAGAAACCATTGTTTCCCTTTCGGCTCGGCAAACTATAAAGCGCGGTCGATCGCGCTGTCGAAGCACACCTGCTGCTAATTTATCGCACCCTGATCGCTTATTATGTCGATTACTTATCGGTAGACTGCGGATCTAGTTTCAACTGTGAGAACAATATTTTACTCTCTTCCTCGTTTTATTCGAAATATTTTATTCTCTTCCTCATTTTATTCGAAATTTTCTATTCTCTTCCTCATTTAATAAATAACTCTTCCGCTTTATTGTATTATATTATCCACATTGGTATAAACTGTATTTATGTCGATTGTGATACAATTTTGGTTATTTCAATATCACTTGTTTTCCGTTAGATAAATGAGGTTCACAACTTGTGGAAACTCCAGCACACGGGTCAATAGCTCTTTTGTTGACATTTTCTCTAAATGCTCGGAGCTTTTGCATAATGCTATATTGCATAAAACTGCTCCGAGTAGAACGGACATTTTAACACGTTTAACACCCATATGTGGGTGGTGGAATTATTTGTCCAGGTTTTAAAATGAATTTTTACGTAAATATATTCATTGTACCGATTAAGAACCGTAAAATGCAAGAAAGTTGGAGGACTACTCGAAATCGTACATATAATTTTTTTCAATTTTTATTTCATTAAATAACGCTTTGATTTTATGGAATTTCTTTGGTTTCTAGTTTGGCAGTCAAAGTGTCGAAGAAGATTAAAACAGTTCGATAAAACGATCCGCAATCTACTCATTAGCCATGACCAAGGTCGACCTAAAAATTCTTTAGCCATGCGGCGACCAAAAAAGCAAAAAAGGAATACAGCGATTTCTCGATATATGTCGCCAAGGCCTGGATGATAAACGTCGCGGAATTATCCCCACTACCGCGGCGTATGCCCCGCGAGGGGCCGCAAAGCTCGAGAGACATAACCGTATGTAAACATAACACAGCTCGGGTATGTCTCCTGTACGATACACGACGTTGGCAAGACCCGTGTAGTTGGCATACAGGGTGTTCATTTGAAAACTTTCTAGCCGAATATCTCGAAAAGTATGAATGATATTAAAACAGTGTAAAACACGTGTCCAAGGATTTCGAGGGGTAAAGAGGGGGGCAGTATCAGTTTTTTATTTGGGTGGCGTTTTCAAGGTAATTTGAAGGTCAACTTTGGTTTTTCAAATGGAAACCTATATTTTTTATTATGGGATCGTATTGTACGTAAAAAGACCAGCAATTTTCGTAGGATACTTTTTTTTATCTGCGCACTAGTTTCGGAGAATAGTGTTTTACACTTTTTTAATATCTTTCATACTATCTTTCATACTTTCATTAATATCGAGAATTCACTGTATAAAGCTGCGTCCACGCTGAAGCAGCAACCGGAAACTGTTGGTTGACGTTGCACGTACCTTGAGGAGAAAAGTGACCGGTGTCACCGGTATTATCGTCGGCGAAAATGGCGACAAGAGGTCGCTGGACGTTGCCTCAGCGTGGACGTAGCTCGACGAACGTCCGCGCGGCGATCCGCGTGCGAGTCGCGTTAAATATCCATTCTCGAGATTCTATTTTTCACGATTCACTAGTTGTTGTTGCTGTTATTGTTGTCGTTGTTGTTGTTGCTGTTGTTGTACCTATTGAAATACATACCGTAACCGGATTCAGTCTGACCAGGAACTAAACGACAGACACATCCACACCCGTCAAACGATTCGCAATCGCCTACGTTACGCGATCATGATCCTCGTGTGCGTAACGCATGCGACCAGTGCGTTTCGAGGACTTTCGTATTCGGTTCTGCTGTAAACTATTCCGCATGGACGGCAACGCGCAACTATGGAGTGATCAGCTCTGTATATAATGTAAGAATGATATTATTAGGAGTATCATTATTATTATTATTATTTATTATTGTCATTATTACTTAATTCTCTACTATTGTCGCTATTATCATCGCTACGTGACTTGTTCTCGTCATCTTGATTCTCGTCGGTACCGATCACCGCGTTTATTATTCGTCGTCGCCGTCGTCATTATCGCGATTACGCGAACGCTGTCACAACGTCTCTGCTACGTTCCGATATCTTTGTTAATTGACACGACAGAAAAATGAGAAAAAAACGGACGCTCTCCGTTATCGTCGAGACCGTTCTCGCCTGTTTCTTTCGTCGTCGTTGCGATTTCTATATCGTCGTCGCTGCCCTCGAGTGGCCAACGACTCGTTAATTATCGCTACCATCACACACCGCTGGCAACGACTAACAAGAAAAAGAAAACACACACACCCACACACACACTGACTCCAGCATCGGCATTGGCATCGGAATTGGAATCGGCATCGGCATCGGCGCCGTCAATGTCGCCGGGAAATCGTATACTGCAAAAAAAAAAGAAAAAGAAAACGAACAAACAATGAACAAAAACGCTGTTACTGTTATTGTCGCTGGTTTACGCGTTACACACTATTATATTGTCTCCGCCGAACGCAATCGTCGATGATATATACTCGTCGCAGTCATCCTCATCGTCATCGCCTTCCGTTATCGGCACCGTCACCGACCGTATATAATATATTATCGTCGGCAAGAAACACAGTTTCTCAGATGCCACACATAGAAAGGTAATTAAACTATCCGTATAAGAATACATTGAGACGTCGTGACGTGACGTGACGTGACGTGACGTGACGTGGCGTGACGTGGCGTGACGTAACGTGACGTGACGTGACGTAACGCGACGTGACGAACGAGAGATAAAAGGAAAAACAAATTTAGCGATCAAACAACAAAGTTTAACGGAATAAGTCGTATATATAAATACATATAATATATACATATGGAAATTTAAGAGAATCGTATAACGACTGTATAACGTGTACGTATGGACCTGGCTGTGTTTCGGCGTGTGTCTGTGTGCGTCTGCGTGTACATGGAGGTTTTGAGACTGCGGGAGCGAAAGGAACAGAGAAATTGGGAACAGGGTGAAAGATACAGAGAGAAAGAGAGAGAGAGAGAGAGAGAGAGAGAGAGAGAGAGAGAGAGAGAGAGAAAGGGAATACGGCGAGAATGGTGGAAAAAGACGAAAAGTGTACAGGATTATGTGCTCGAGCTGTGTATGCGTGTGGGCGGCTGTGCGCACACACGCACACACGGTTAATTAGGTGTATCGGCGCGGGCACGAGTGTAGATAAATTCATATATTTCCGTATATGGATACGTACATGTATACATTTATTGTGCGTCGGGCAGGATGGTTTTCCACATGTTCGCTGTTCCAACGACTCCGCCTCGATCACGAGTATTCTCGTCGCGATAGAAAAACTTTATTTTGAACGTTACTTAAAACAGGACTAGCGATCAGAACGCTCGTGACCGAGAGACGAGCGGAAAGACACAGATAGAGGCACAGAGAGAGAGAGAGAGAGAGAGAGAGAGAGAGAGAGAGAGAGAAATGTTCACAGAACAGGAAACGGGAGAGTTAAATCCACGGTAGGAGCGACAAAAGAGATGATCCTATTTAAAGAAGAAGATAAAGGAAAAAGAGATGAGAGGAGGACGGTTAAAAAAGAAACAGATCCGAGCAGCGAGAGAAACGTCCGTGTGGAATGTCGTCCAGAACAATTGATAAATGAACACACACACGTTAAACACGAAAATACACGATAAACTCGACCCTGGTACACACCATTATTGATGGGTAATCGCGGTAAGTTGACACAATATTAAATCATTAATGCTTGTAAATTAGAGAAACAGAAAGTACGTCTATTACTTATAGAGAAATATCTACAGCAAACAATAAACAACAAATAAAAAAAAAAGATGAATAATGTATACGCATGTACGTATACAGTGCATGTAGAATGAAGGATGAAGACTGTTATCTGACAATTTAAGGGGCGATCGTCGTCTTTCTATTTTACGTTCCGGTCGATCCAGCGCTCCTTTCATTCTGTCGCGAGCATGTAAATAATATTAAAAGAAGAGATGAAAAACGAATTTCTTCCGTTCTGTGCACATTATCGTTTCTTCGCACGTGTACCCCGAATACTCGAGAGAGAGAGAGAGAGAGAGAGAGAGAGAGAGAGAGAGAGAGAGAAAACGAATGAGAGATTGATAGAGAAAGGGAGAGAGAAAAAGATAGCGACCTAGGTATACATCGGTACGCATTTCTTTTGCGTGCACGCACGTGCACAATGTATCCTTGAATGTTCAAATAACAGTTTGAAACCATTATTGGTATATTAATAAGCATACGTGTATTATACTAAGGATACACATGAGTCTAGGATCGTGTGTACGAAAGCGTATGCGTGTGCATGCGTTGGTGCGCGCGTACGTGCGTGCGTGTGTGTGTGTGTGTTTGTGCATCCGTTTGTTCGACTGTATGCATGTTTGCCTGTATGTCTGTCTGTCTGTCTATCTGTGTATGCGTGTGCTTACTTTTATGTGCGCGTGCATACACACGTACACATTCCTACATGTGCAATCAAAACGTCGGATTCTTCTCGAAATTATTTTCCGTGCAGAGACGCGAAATTGTTGTGTATCTCGGACCATTGTTGCTCGAGTCTATAGTTTCAGGAACATCGACGATCGCTAACCAGTTATGTTTCACGATTTCTTTATCGAGACTGATCGAGATACCTTTGTGCGCGCGCAGGTTCGCAGACGGTTCGTTCGATCTCGGCTCGGATTTTCGGTGATCCAGCGATCGATGGAAACGACACGATCGGACTGTTTAGCGTAGGTTGTAAATCACTCTTCTTCCCACGCTTCTCTCAAGCCGATCGTTCTCTCTCACTTTTGTTACATATACATGCATGTGGATACATATACACGGTCATTTCGAGGCACGCGTTCGTACGATACACGTTTTCTTCCGCAAAGTTTATTTATTTTTATGGAAAAGAAATGCAACGTGAACACGCGGGCCAGAGTTTTACAGTGCCGATCGATCTCAGTTTTTGTAGCTTCGGCTGATTTCGGTGGAAAAAAAATTTTCAAAATGTGAGTACAGTAAATTCTCGTTACGAGTCAGTGCCATCCTTACAATTTGGAGTCAGTGGAACAATCCACACCACCGCGGTGACAACACCACAACATTGTCGGCTATATCGGTGTGAGACCACTGCTAATCAAATTACAAAACTTCTTTATTTTTCGTAATATTTTTATGAAACTTCCACCAACACGTTCGTGGCATTTTTCTGATTAAAATGAAACCAAATATGATATAATACCGATGATATTTACGCGTGTAATGAACGATGGAAATCTTCCCATAACAATTACATTAACGGAAAATTAGTGTAAATGTGATCCGAATTATATCGCGTTTGGTATCATTTTAATGCTGCATTTTAAAGCGTGCCCTGTGTATTTCAAATGCGTCGCTCGGCCAGAACCTCCGATTTCGTATAAGAGTCAGTAAAAAGAACGGCGGGACTGACTCGTAACGAGAATTCACTGTAATACAGTTTTCAAAAAATCTACGATAGTCGAGGAGTTCATAATGAATTTTTCAATAGCTGTAGCAATTTCAATCGCCAATTAACGAATCGCGCCAAGTAGTATAATCTAGCAATTTCCCTTGGGGATATTATTTAAACAAACATTTCGGAGCTTCCTTTTTCATGTAGCATAGTCATTCGGAAGCCTATTAATAGGTTTTCGGTAGGCAAAGTGTTAACAAAGATGTGGAAATCGTTTAGTAGAACTTGATAATCAGCAAAATTTAATAGTAATTACGCTTGGTTATGCTTGATTGGTATGTTTTGAGATTCCATTTTTGATATGATAATATTCTGATGATATTTTTAATAGAAAGGCAGACATAAATGTCAGAATCGATATTTTCTTGATCTACGCATTTGTCGTAGACAAAAACATTTGTTTCGGAAACCAGATTATTTCGATTGAAATTTGTCAGAGAAAGTTTGATTAAAAATTAAAGCTGTTTGTTTGCACCTAACAGTGTAAAGACAGTGTTTATAATAGAAAAGATTGATTTAGTTGAAAATTAGAGGATCTGCTTTAAAATATAATCTTTTTTGTGCTCCGAAAATCATCAAAACGTTCAAACATTGGTACAATTGAAATCAAAAGGATGTAGTATGTTACTTATGCAGTATTCATTTATTTACATATAAAAAATACAGTTCACTAACGCTCAGAGCCAGAACTAACTCAGCTACTGTACAACTCTCCTCTGTATAGTCCGAGCTCAACAACAAATGAGTGTGAAAACAACAGGCTTGTAATTATGAATCATTTCATTTACGAGGAGCTTAATGCTCGAGCTATGGATCGTGTGCAGCTATAAACAGTATTTCTAAATGCTTAACAGTTCCATCAATTATTTGTTGCAGAGTATAATAGAATAAAATACACATACACATACAAACTTCGATTCCATTTTCTTCGAATTATATTATAAAAAATTAGGAATCACTTACCGGAAGCCTATTAATAATGACTGCTCTACATCAAAAAGGAACTTGAAAGTTTTCGTTCAAGAAACAATCCCGAAAGAAATAATTGTATCACGTCTCTGAGAGTTTATTGTTACCTCGTACCTAAAATTGCCATTGCTGTTGAACAATTCCTTAAGAATTGCTCAACTATTAAATAGTCGCCGGTAAGTGATGGACTGCGGATTTCTATACAAAATAAAAATAGTCTGCACAAATTGCAAGACACGGGGGCTAGATAAACATTGTTTTCCTGTTCAAATAATTTTGATAGTACCATTTTCGATTTCCTTAAATGTTCTTACTGTTTTGTATCATCTAGATCTAGATGTACAAAATCCGCAGTAACATTGCCCCAGCCATCCGCGATCGAGTACGATAATAATATTTGCCATAATCGATAACGTTGTATCCCAGTCCCATGCATGTGCATACATACACGTATCCGTCTGAAGTGAGAAAAGGAACGCCAATCGAATCGAGTGAGAATAATCGATAATCTACGTATGTATGTATGTATAGAAATAGTAGAACGAGTATACTAATGGTAGTACGATTAAATGATAAACACTCGCTTTTACAGTAGAAATCGATCCCTGGATCGGTTCGATCGTTTCGTTTCGACGGAGTCCAGAAAATCGAGACGACGAAACGAACGAACAAAATTCTGCATTCTACGCGTGCAACCACAACCGCATACACACGCAAACAGACATCTGTGCACATCGATCACAATTCACACACGTTCAAACATACACACACACACACACACACACACACACACACACACACGAAAAGCATGCAAGCACGCACGCACACGTGCGTCTATAAAGGTACGAAGTTACGTATGCATGTAAGAGGATATCGGTCGATGTTTGACAGCGAAAGATAAAGAAATAATGAAATACTTATTTATTAATTACCGTAGACGTCCTGTGTGCAGATCGAAGAATTTACGGAGGTCCTTCTGTTGCTCGTATTATTGCATTGTCGCTTTCATATATGTACATACATATATAGGTGTATATGTATATATCCATATATGATCGGATAAAAATTACGTCGAGACGCGCCTTCGAGCAGAGTTCCGATTGTTTCCTTCGCCCTAGGGAATCCCTAGGGACCCCTCTCTCTCGTCGAGGGGTCTCTTTGTTTTACACGAAAAGAAAAAAGAGAAAAACAAAAAAATACGAAAAACGTATCGTTCGTTCGACGCGATGCGCACCGGCTGCGAAACGCGGATTGTGATTTTCTACGTGTAACGAACACACAAACAAACACACACACACACACACACACACACACACACATACACACACACACGCACGCACACACAATATTAATTTACAAGGACACTTTCCACGTTCCCCCTCAGAAATCTTCGGGTATATTCGACAACGTCGTATATCATACACGTTTCACATTATGTGTGTATTTCTATTCAGGACTCGTGACAATCAAAGGCAACATTTTCTTATGGAGGAAGAATGAACGACCAACAACTAAAACATAATGATAATACTAATAATAATCGTAAGAACAGTAATAAATCGATTCGCAAATGGAAACAGCAGTGTCGAAAAAAAAAAAATAACCACGTGTGTAAAGAACAGGGAAGAACTGCTGAGAGAATATCTGAGGATATTCGAATACCTAATTACGTTCTCGTGATCCGGTTATGCTCATTCGTTGCACTAGCGTATACATTCGCTGTGTACACACGCGCGGATTTTATTTCGTTCTTTGGTAACCTTTTATGAACAAATACCGTTCTTCGATCTCAATGATTTTCTCATCTGTTGTCGAGGTAATCGTGCTGAATAGTACTGCGGATTTTATGCATTTATGAGAAAAAAGCACAATTTCAAGCAGTGAACATATTAAAAAGATTTATGGGCACCAGCGTATTGGTTTTAGCTTAATAAAATAATTAAAGGAAAAAAGAAATTTTTATTTCGCTCCTGTGTCTTGCGATCAATGCAAATATTTTTTATTTTAAAGATCCGCAGTCTAGTTATTTGTTAAAAAGGTGATTCAGACAAGAGGTAGAGTGCACAAATGAGGATCTACCAATTATTCTTAGTTTCGTGAGATATTCGCGAAAATATATTTCACTCTATTTATATTACTTTAAATTTGTTTATAATTCCTCGGTGATACAACTTGCAGTAAATATCTCACACGTACAAAATATGTACAACGACCATAGAAGAATATTTGCGAAAATATTCTTACGTATGATCGAAGAGAATACCGTTCCAATGGTTTCAATGATTTAGCCGAATTTATTTTTAAAGACGCTTTTTGTAAAGTAACTGCATCTGTGACCAGAAAATACGAATGAATAAATGAAATCGGGTGAACTGTGTCGAAGAAATATTTTTGTTAATAAGCTTGACAACCTGTTGAGAGATTGTTGAGACGAAGGGGCGGTATGTTTTTGGAAATATTCGCCGGATCTTTTGTACAATTTGTAACCGGTCAGTCGATGGTAGAAGCGAACATGTTCCTGAGGATTTGGTAAAAGTACGCGCGCGAACGATCGGGGAATTTCCGATTTTTTGAGACCTGCTCGAAACACTCTGCCTCGGAGACGTATCTCTCGATAGTTGGCCTAGTAGTATCGAGTTTCATATTTTTCTCCCGATGACAGTAAATCGTCGAACGATTTATCATCTATTATACGATTATTGACAGTCTCCACAAATTTTATTGATATAAACTTTATCGCTACCGTTGAACGTAAATATACTTAAATAATTATAATGACGATACCTTCGGTAGAATTACGGGCACCAGATTAAACGAAGTAAATATTGCTGGTCAGGTGAATATGAGATGAAATGAAAATTATAGGTACATGGGGGAGGAGAGAGTGGGGCGAGAGAGAGAAATGGTGAGAAAGAGAGAATAGAAGGGAGAGAGCGAAAGGGTCGAGAGAGAAAGAACGAGAGAAAGTGCGAGAGAGAGAGAGAGAGAGAGAGAGAGAGAGAGAGAGAGAGAGAGAGAGAGAGAGAGAGAGAGAGGGAGAATGCGTATGTTTGTGCGAGAGAGTGTGTGTCTGTGAGAGAGAGAGAGAGAGAGAGAGAGAGAGAGAGAGAGAGAGAGAGAGATAGGGAGAGAGAGAGAGAGAGAGAGAGAGAGAGGAGAAAGAAAATGGAGCAACCCATTCGAGTGTCCCGTGAATACGAAGTTTTTAGATGGTTGATAGAATTATTATAGATCGTAAGGGGAAATATAGTATATGACTATGGAGCAGGATTCGCCGGGATGGGGTCGCGTTATAACGAAACAAAGATAGGGTAAAATAAGAATGTAACGAGTCTTTCGACATTACTTTGTTTCTTTCCGTTGCTGTACAACACAATCTTTGCGTGACGAATCGGAAAAATGGAATACCAATTCACGTGCGAACGCATACGCCCGCGATACAAACTGCGTATTGTTTACGTTTTCATCTACTATTGTGTAATTAGAGATTAGAAATGAACATTATAATTACAATAATTCTTGTATTTATTACTATTATTGTTCCTCGGTTACGCGAAAACGTTCGAGAGTGATCCATTTGTACAATCATTGAGTCATTAAAATATGATTATCCAGTACGATTGCTTATTTATTACCCTTCCGTCATCCACGCTCTTCTCCACGAAATACAGAGAATGATCAAATTATTATGAAAACTACTAATTCTATGTTTCGTAGCAAATGGAATTAATATTGTACTTAATAATTCCTCTTTTACTACAAAACTTATTTTTGTAACGTAAGGATTGCGGTGGATGTTTGTGGAATAATAGGAATCGGAGAATCTGAGGACACAAGATATATTTTCCAAAATGTTAATACAAATGATGGGAGATAGGTTTTGTTGTACAGGGTGCGGCGCAAATTAGTCCCCACGATTTTTCAGCCCCTTCGGTTGGTCGGACAGAAAAGTGTTTCGTACCAAAGTTAATCAGTATTTAACCGACAAGAAATTTCAATTTTTTTAATTAAAAAAAAATCGATTTTCAACAAAAAAATCAAGGTCGCTGTCATATCTTTTAATGGAACTGGGTATTTTTAATTTCATAATATTCTAGGCGAAGTCGAAACGAATTCAACGACCTGCTATACGATGACTTTCAGATGACCCTGAAAGAAAATATCGCCATGAAGCAATTGCAATGAAAAACCATTAAGAACAAAATACAGTATACCCCACGGCAGTGGGGATAGTTCTCGGACTTTTATCGGCTAGATATTTGGGACATATATCGAGTAAAGACTAGTACCGTCTCTATGAATTTACGGTCAATTAATATTCCTTTTGATGAATTTTTACTTTATATATGAAAGTTCAAGAAGAAAAGGAGAAGAATATTAAATATTAGGTCTGCTTGGGGCTACTTTTCTAATTCTAATAATCTAATTCTACTATTCCAATAAAATAATATTCACAGAGGCAGAGTTCGTCTTTATGTAATTGTCCCATCTAATAATAATTCGATCACCCACTATACCTTTCCACGAAAATATGAAATGTTTCAGTATAGTAGGACTTCGATTATCCGAACTTCCGATGCCTGAATATTTCAAGCTAAGGTGTAACGCTATTTATTGCGCAAATTAATGAAATTTAAAACAGTAGACAGATTCGAATGATTTAAGAATAACGACGTATTATTTTCAAATTCTTAAAATGATCCGAGAAAGAATTATGGATCTTGCATACACGAAATGTTTGGTGTTGTTCTCCAAGTGATATTACACCTTTCGAACGTGAGCTGTTCGAACGGTTACAAATGGCGTTATATGCACCTGCCCTGATGACTCGCCTCCTCTATAGTAGCATTATCTCCTCCGTTATCGCCGGCCAAAATTATTTCTGCCGCGAGTCAGATAAACGCTTTAGATTAGGCCGGACAATACCAGCGAACAGTCTAATTCCATGCGTTTAATCTTCTCCTTCACCCAGTGATGCTGATAAATCGCAGGTGTGCACGACGCCGCTAATCCAACCGCCGATCGAAAAGATTTTCGATCGTTGTGTTATACCATGACTCTGTACAAGTCTCCCGAGATGCGTCTGTGATCGTTCGTAGGTGACGCGTAATTGCTTTCGCCTCCTGATTGATCGCGGAGTTCAACTCTAAAAGATAAGATGTCGGCACGATTAACTTCATTCGAAGTCGTTTCCCTCCAGTTGTCCCGAGGCAACTGGATAGTGCCGCCGCAAAATTCTGAACAAACAAAAACGCACACCGATGCGAACGTTCTCGGAGTCGTTTTGTGAAATCAATGAGGAGGGTAATTGTTTAAGCAGCCGATGCTGATACGCCCGCGAGCGTGAACGCGGCGAACGAGAAGGTAAGTAAAATGTGTATCTTCGTATCACAGTGGACGATCAAATTATTATGAAAAGATGACACATTACGCGAACACTCTCTCATAACAGTGTGAAATATTATAGTATATTTCTGAATACATTACTCTCGCCTATTTGTATGATATATAATGTACGTCCTTCTTATACTTTAATTAATATATATATATAGAAACTTGTCCTAATTGAATCTAATATATTAAATAGATTGCGGATCTTTATGCAAAATAAAAATTGTCTGCATCGATTACGAGAAATAGAAACCAAGTTGAATGTTATTTCTTCACTTGCTAATCTTAATAGATGAGTAATTGTATATTATTGACGTTTGAAATTTTTTTTAATTTTCCTACAATTTAAAATTTTGTCTGCTCAATTTTGTTATAAATGCATAAAGATCCGCAGTCTAGTATTAAATGATATATCACTTTCAAGTATGTATAAAACTGACCTGCGATCATTAACTGTTAAATATTCCAAAATATATCTTATTCTTACTAACTCACACTGTATACACCATTTTTCATTTTGTCCATGTGAAATCTATACTTCTCAAAAAAAGAAATTAAGCGATCACCTCTTTTAATTCTATTTTCTCTTTTAATAATGCGAATAAATTAGATTCTATAGATTCACAGATTTGTATTTCATTCATTCATTTTTGACAACTATACTGCTTATTTGTATGCAAGATAAAGATAATCTGCATTAATTTCCTCGAATTCTTTAAATGCTTTTACTGTTTTGCATTTTATCTATTGTACACATTTTTATCGTAAACGAATAAAGTCCCTATTGATAATTTTTACTTGAATCCGATAGAGTATAGCAGAATCGGTGTGCAGCATTTGAAATTCGGCAAGAGGTTTATCTAAAAAGCAAGAAAAAATAGGAAAAGCATTCGCAACATGGCGATGCGCACTCGATCAATATTCAACATATTGTTGTTATCGTGTTGCGTTTTATCGCTGGCACAGTGCGATGAGGAACCACGTTGCGTGTGGTATGGAGTTTGTCCTGAAGACGGTATGAATCTGACATGCCGATATGATGGTCCTCCTATAAAGGTCGACAAAACGGACACTTTGAAATTGTTCCGTCAAAGGTGTACGCATTACTTTACAGACACCGGTACGTCTTCATAAGAACATTAAGTATTTTTTGAAAGGTAATACTTGAAGTCACAATAGCTGTCCATCTCATTCCTATTACTTCAGACATAGAGCTTGACTATTATTTATTTAGCAGATCAGATCAGATATAAGTCTGTGTCCTTTTCAGTCTGTCTCGATCAAGTGTTAGCTTACGAAAATACCTTGTTTCAACCTTATTTAATGACATAAACAATTTTTTGGATTAATTCCACCTATTTTAGAAATGGCTCACTGTGTATAGGCCAGAAAGCGTAAAGTTTCACGAGTATCGATTTCGCTCTATCTATCATTCTTTCAGACACGCCGGAATTATGTTGCGACACTGCCAATATGGACACACTGATCAATCAGATGAAGATGGTCGAAGGTATATTCGGCAGGTGTCCAACGTGCGTAAAAAACGCATTCAAATTAATATGCGACATGAGCTGCAGTCCTGTACAAAGTACATTTTTACGAGTAGTTGAAACTCGCAACAATTCTGCCGGTAACGCATACGTGTCAGAGATTGAGGTAGGTTCACGTTTATATTTACAATTAGACTCGGTTTATACTTAAATTCAGAAAAATGTTAGAACAAAGTCAAAAAATTGTTTCTGATATTTGAAACCCGAAGCGTGTTCCCATTATCGTTTATCAAATTTTCGTCAAGAGTAAATAAGATCCACCTTAATGTCTACATAGTGCCATTTAAAAGAGTCCGGGTGACCCCTTGACTTTCCATTGAAATGAAACTTTTTTTCAAATTGCTAATGATGCGATTCGTACACCATTGAAAACTGATTAACTTTTGTTTGAAACATTTTTTGTCAGGCTTAAGAGCCAAGGGTAGTCACGTGACTTTTTCGCAGAGAATCAAGACAAAATATAGCTTAATTTGTAGCCGGAGATATTTTCTAGCGCACGCTGCTCTCGATTTCATCCAAGAAACTCATCAATTTTGGCCTACTTCTAACACTTGTACAACCAAATGTTTGCATAATCTCGTCAGCTAATGACCAGCGCGTGCTAGATTGATCCTTCCTCTTTCGAACGAGCCCTTTCCCAGCGAAAAATATTCTTATACAAGGACGAAAAGTTGAGTTGCACGTAAAACCATTTTTCGCCAATTTTTGTCGGTAACGTGGTCACTCTACCTTATCGCGAATCTACGGAGTCTTGGCTCTTAAGCACTTGAGTCACTAAATTGTCGACCACCCTGTACATTTTGATCCTTCTATGTCTTAGGCATATGTCGCAGAAGATTATATGAACAATACTTACGATTCTTGTAAAGATATCGTTCACCCAGCAAGCGGAAATTTAGCTATGGATTTGGCATGCGGAGCTAACGGTGCCCGCGGATGCTCGGCCAAAAAGTAAGAACACAGATTTAACAGGACATTATTAGTACAACATAGTTATAAATTGATATCAGAAGAAAACCGTCTTGTAACGATTGCAACGGATGATTCAACTCATATGACAAACGACTGTTTTACAAATTTGTTTCTCGCGCTATGCTACATCGAAATTAGTTGATTTTGATATGACAGTAAGGCTAATTTCGTCCAAGATCAGTTTTTTTCAGCGATATTAATGTCATCGATCTTTTTTATTATCACGAAGAGAGATCGAGATTTACATGATATTGTTGATGCAGGTGGTACGAGTTCCAAGGTGATCCAGATGCAAATGATTTCATAGGTTTCCGACTGCATTTCATTCCTAATAACACGTTCTGGAATGAACCAACGACACCATGTAGTGACAGATCCAATGTAAGTCTGCGAAAATACATTTCGTATTATGATACGGTATTTGACTTAAAAATGTAATAAAATCAGAAATAAAAATTAGCTTCTCTGTTTCAAATATTTAAGAGACAAGTATATAGACTTTTCAGACCGACTGTAAGTACAGTGAATTCTCGATATATGTCAACAACATACCCGAGCCGTGTTATGTTTATACTCCTCTGCGTCCGAGGCCTCTCGAGCTTCGTGTCCCCTCGCGGGGTATACCCCGCGATAGTGCGGATAATTCCGCGACATTTGTCATCCAGGCCTTGGCGACATATATAGAGAGATCACTGCAGTTCGGATTTAAATGAAAGATATTCAACCATTTATGAATCATTCAATAGGGTTTATCGGCATGTAGCTGTACCGACTGTCCATCCGGTTGCGATTACGCAGTAAACCTTGAGAAGAATGATTTTCTCATTTTTGGAGTTGAAGGTTACGGAGTGATAGCAGGCATTTTTTGCATTCTATACGTTTTGGCTGCTGTTGTCTCTTACATGCTTTGCAGAAGACTATGTAGACGTCCAGGTACCTAACTACCTAATTCTACATGAACATGAACATTCAACCGACCCCTATTTTTTCAAGTTAATTTGCTTTTCGTTGTCAAATTGTTATTATAATTATTGCAAACTTTAACCAGAATACCTAATAGATTTTGCATAAAAATCTTTCGAAGAAGTCTTTAAACTAAGATCAAAAAAAGTCGTTAAACCCATGCATTTAAAAAACGGTAAAATAAAAAATAAATAGCAATACAATTGGATCAGTAGCTTGTATATTGTGCTTCTACATTGTGCACTTGTTAGAGATATTCTAGGAACCATAAAGATTTCAAATGGCTGCAATCGATTTTTTATCTATAAATCGGAAACTCTCTTTCAACATGTGAATTTATTGATCGATAATCTACTGTTGATAGCCCCAGATCCTTCGTTTGAAGAAGGCTCGGATTCAGAGATTGAGGACGTATCAGAAGGGATATGTCGCGGAAATATTCAGAAGCTGTTTCGCGACCTGTTCCGCGTTTGCGGCAAAGGTACAGTTTTCCTAATCGTACAAGATGTCTCAAACTTAGTTATCCCTTTGAAATCACTTTTGAAATCAAGCAAATACACCGGTGATTATGAAAATAGTTTAACAAAAGTCAAAATTCCAACCAAACAGATCAGTTCGCTTATTATGTATAATGTCGATTCAGGGTAGGGTAGAGGATGATTCTATACGTAAAAATATGCGTCGAAAAAAGCAATAATATTTTTTTTCATTTGACGCCTCGTTTTAGTAGAATATGCAGGAAGTAGAATTGGTTAGTCATGATCAGACGCGTCAGAGTTCTCTCGAAAACGAGGCGTCGAACGAAGAAATTTTATTAGTTTTTTCGACTTGTTTTTACATGTATAAAATGCACCCCGTAGAAAATGGTACAAAATTCAAGCCCGATAACTGATTTCGAGACTCCATCCATCGCGACTTAGAAGTTTTCTAATAATTTCTAATCACCGCACGCGTATTTTTCGCGCCCTCTGTTCTTACGTATTACAGTGTTTGCAACATATCCGGCGATGACGCTTTTTCTTTGTTCGTACGTGATACTGGGCCTGAGCTACGGAATCACACAGCTGATCGTGGTTAGCGATCCCATCGAAATTTGGGCTGCACCCACCAGCAGGGCGAGGCTCGAAAAAGACTACTTTGACTCTCATTTTCAACCCTTCTACAGAACAGAGCAAATTTATATCAAGACTGTCGGAATCGACAAGGTAAACTAATAATTCATTCCTTTCGACGCGCAAATTTCTTTCTAGAAGGATATGCAATCTTGACAGCTTCAAAAAAAAAAGTCGAAAATCTTATTTCCTTCTCTGAAGTTAGATCCACTACACAGGTTGCTCTAGTATCTATGGTACAACCGTGTAAATTTTCCTTTCTAAAACAGACATTTTAAAGATTTTGTTGTCCTACACTCTCTAATTCAACTCCCAGCTTCAAGGGCTGTTTTCACCCCTTCGATGTCATAGATGACCGATAAAAAAGATACGAGTCCGATATTTTTCTAAGAACCATCTCTCACATAAATGTTCCTATACTACGAAATTTTCCATTCGGAAACACACATTGTAAAAAATGTATTGTTCTTCGCCCTCTAAATCACCCTCTGTATATCGTTTCGGCTTCCAAGGTTGCATAGTACTTTAATGTTCGCGCACTTGATCTTGAAAATCTATTTTGAACATAGGTGCGGCACAACGTCACGAATGGTCCCCTCGAATTCGGCCCTGTCTTTGACAGGACATTTTTGCTCAAGGTTTTCGAGCTCCAAAGTAAAGTTCTTCAGGTAAATTTTTACAAGCTTTTCTGGTTCGTCCTTACTCGCGTGCAGCTTTAGGTGAAACCGAGTCTGCTTGCAGCTTGGACAAGAGGAAGGTGAAGGATTGGAACGCATTTGTTACGCTCCAATTCGAAATGACTTTACCGGACCCACTACTGTGAATCACTGTACCATACAGAGCGTTTGGGGATATTTCCAAAACAATGTCAATAAGGTTACGGAAGGAGACGATTATTTAAATCATTTGTTCGAGTGTGCGCAGTGAGTAGCCGTTATATTATTATCCACGGCATTATTAAATTGTTTGCTGTAGATACAGCCGATCCAAGATCAATTTAAACTGCGATAATTTCGTGAAAAAAAAGATCGTACGACGATTTTGGACTCATTTTAATGCTGGAAATCTCTAGTTTCACGAGCCATCGTTCATTTTGTTTTGAGTTTTTTTCGTGATGCAACTAGCGAGAGACTGAACACAGCAAAGGAACACTTTGAAACCACCGTAAATTTAAAGATTGATAATTGCATAAAGCATAAAGCGATAATAGAGACTAAAGATAGAGATTAAAAATAGAGTAAAAATAGAGCATAAAAAATTGGACATTCCATTTTAAAAAACAAAGGTCACCTCTATATCTTCTCTATGCCTCCACTTGTAAGAATATCATTTATACCATACTATGTAGTTTTTTAAACCCTACAACTTCTGTACGTAACATTTTCTTGTATTGTTTGAAATAACCAAGCTATTTAAGTGGACAGAGCTCGTGGGACACACTGTATATTTTCTCATGTCACAAAGTAACAATTTTGAGTCGGACAACTCCTTTTTGTTTTTGAAGAAACGCGTTGAGTATGTCGTGTGTTGCGCCGTACGGAGGACCGGTTTTCCCAGCCATAGCTTACGGAGGATTTCTTCGCGAGGATGACTTTATCTACGACGCGAAAGACTATATGAAAGCAACGGGGCTGGTTTTATCGTTCATGGTGTCGAACTCGAGGAACAAATCTGTAATCGCGGCCGCAGAAAAATGGGAACAAAGGTAACGCAAGCGTACCGTATAATTTTCGAAACTTGCCAGAAAATGCTCCATTAGGATTGCGAATGTGTTTATCGAAGGAATTATTGACGCGCATACTAAACACGAAAGATGGTATTGTGTATACCGGGTGTCACCGATCTGGTGGTAGCAAGGAGATGAATTTACATGAAAAAATAAGTTGAAGAGAAAGGACAATTAGTTTTTTCGTTTGAGGCTTCCTTCTCGAGAAAAATGAGAAAAATAAGTAGAAACGGTAGGTCATGATCAGACGCGTCAGCCAATACCTATTAGGTGTACAAATGTTTATAAACAACTAAAATACATTCTATTCTCTAAAACAATCTCCGTCACTGTTTACGCATTTACTCCATACTTACAAGTAATTAATATAAAGAATCGAAATCAAAATGAAGAAACAGTTGAGTAGCCACGAGAGCCACGAATTCATTTGTACAGCTAACAATTAATAAATGATAAATAGAGGCCTTAAACGAGACAAAAACATTATTCGTCGTTTCTCAACTTATTTTTTCACGTAGATTCACCTCCCTGCGGCTCGTACCGCCATGATCGATGACACCCGATCTTTCAAACAAATACGACAGAAGATTTAACGATTCAGGTTCATTGACTTCATGAAAGAATGGGATGCTACAGAGCGACCGGACTATATGGACATCGCGTACACAACTGAAAAATCAATTCAAGATGAATTAGAACGATCGTCGCGGGCGGAAGCGATGACGGTGGTTTTCAGCTACATATTAATGTTCATTTACGTAGCCTTAGCTCTGGGTAAAATACAGTGCTCCATCAAACGATGCCTCGTAAGCTGTTTTCCATTTGTATAAACAATACTGCTTTGGGGAGCCACCTGTAATGACTTCAAGGTGGATCATCAAGGACGCAGGACACTAGGTCAAGCCTAGCACAGACCCCGATTAACAATTTTACATTTATGTTCATTTAACGTCCGCAGTTATGCATCTCCTATGGAACATAGTCTAGTTTCTATTTACACTTTTTGAAAAACTACCGATGCAGAACGAAACGATTGTAGACCTAGATCTTTTTTTGTTTAACGTGGTGGTAGTCGCTCAGATTCTCGTACGTTAGTTGTAAAAAAAAATGTACAATATAAAGATATGGTATAAATAATTATAGCAATTTTTAAATAATTTCTAAATCATTTATGAACAATACATTAGTATAAAGATTTATAATAACATATTCCTGATCAGAGGTGGTTCCCCTAAACAGTATTAAATTCCCCCAATGCTTTGTTTTATTGTGCTCCGCGTACATAGTTTCTTTGGTCTTGCGATTTCAGCTAACCAGTAAAATAATGCTGAGCATTGGCGGAATCGTGGTGGTAATGGCGTCCGTGGCTTGTTCGCTCGGCCTGTTCGGTTACGTTGGGGTGTCCACGACGTTGCTCACGATAGAGGTCAGTACAAAACCAAGCGAAAAAGCAAGAGAAAACAAGTGGATAACAAGTGAAACAATGTTGCAACAACGAATTGTTCGTCGTACGCAGGTGATCCCGTTCTTAGTGTTAGCCGTAGGGGTAGACAATATCTTCATATTGGTCCAAACACTCGAGAGGACTCCGAAACCCGTCGATAGAACAATACCGGAGCACATAGGAAACATTTTGGCCGAGGTGGGTCCGTCGATGTTGCTCACCAGCACGTCCGAGTGTCTCTGCTTTTTGGTCGGTTAGTATTGTTAAAGTTTAAAAAATCCCCGGAAAGTCATGTAAAATTAAAGTAATTTAACCATTTTAATCAGAACTACAGGGTTAAGTACATATGTACCGGATTAATAATTGATACGCTTTTCTTTCAGGAACATTGTCCTCCATGCCAGCAGTGAACACTTTCGCCCTTTACGCTTCGCTGTCCATTTTGATCAATTTCTTGTTACAAACGACGGCATTCATCAGCCTCTTATCGTTGGACGCGCAAAGATTACAGGCATAACATTTTAACGCTGATGCACCGCGGTTCGAAACCGTAAAAACGCTAGTTACATACACGCATTTTCCACGAAATTAAACGATATTTAAACATAGGCAATTTTCAAGAATCGAATGTTTAGTGTTAAAACTCTTCTTGGATATACTGTATAAGAATCTATTCTGATCAGTGGCCGGGTTTAGCTTTTTTGTTGATAAGCTTATGAGAGTTTTCTTGCAACTTCTATTTCTAACTTGAGTTTGAAGGCTCCAAAATTTTTACCGCTTCACTTGAGCCGTCACTGATTCTGATTAGTAGAATTTGCGTTTCTACAAACCCGAACCACTGTGTAAGGTATACTACTCGTAAGGAAGATCGTGCAATTATTGAAGAACGATGTCTGCTATTCCAGAACAACTACTTGGATGTGCTTTGTTGTGTCAAAGTAAAAAATAACGAGGACGTTAAAGTTGCCGAGAACTTCGGTATCGTCCAAACGATATTCAAACGGTTTTACACGCCTTTCATCATGAAGAAGCCGGTCAGGATAATCGTGTTGATTCTATTTTTCGCCATGCTGATAACACATGCTGTGGTACTGCCGAGAATTGGCATCGGTTTGGAGCAAAAGCTTTCAATGCCAATGGACTCTTACGTTTTGAAGTATTTCCAGGTACATAACGTGTCCCATTGTTTCAAGGCGTCGAGTGCTGTTAGGTGTACAAATTAATTCGTGTGCATGGCTTCGTAAATTTGTTGTTCATCTACAGACAACCAAAACACAATCCCCCATCATTTTCTGTACGTTCACATCACCTTACACAGGCAACCGATAAACACAGTGAAAATTGAATTTAAAGGAAAGTTCGAAGCGGCTAATGGCGGGGGCCACGAAATAATTTGTACACCTAATGCGATGTTCACATTGCCGTTGAATAGGCAAAAAATTGTTGACAAAAACCAGTAGATGTACCGCCCTGCGGTAGTGGGGATAATTCCGCGATGTTTATCATCGAGGCCTCGGCGACATATATAGGGAAATCAGTGTATTCAACTTCTATATTATTCTCGACTTCTTAAAATGATTAGAGGAAGAAAAACAAATTTTTATTTGACTTCTGTTACTTGCCATTGATACCGACAATTTTTAGCGTTGCACAAAGATCCGCAGTTTAGCGACGAAGACGATAATGTATAATTAATGCTTCCAGTATATGAACGATCTCTTGTCGATGGGTCCGCCCGTTTACTTTGTGCTCACTCCTGGGCTCAATTATAGTAACAGAGAAGTTCAAAACGTGATTTGCGGAGGACAAGGATGCAACGACGATTCGATGTACACGCAAATATATTCGGCTGCGAAACAACCCGAAAAGTACGTATCTTTATTTGTTATGTTTGGGACGTTCGTACTTAGGCCAATACAATGTACAATGTCATACCGTTCCAGAAATTTCGGATCCTCCGAGAGGTATCCATTTTTAAAACAGTATGACATTTTATTCCAATATTGCGAGAATATTAATTTCGAAAACATCTGAACAGCATGATTTTAGTAACCAGTACCTGCCACATATAAATCGTAATGATTTGTCTGCAAAATTATACTTATCCATAAGATGGTAAATTTTCTTTTGGAGATAATGAAACACTGAAAATAAATTCTTCTTTTGAACAGTACAAAAATCTTCGTCAACTTTTAGTTGCATATTGTGTAGTATATCAATGATATGTTATTATACAAATATATTAATATACCAATACGGTAATACACTATCGTCTCGATCTATTACAGATCATATTTGTTAAGAGCAGCTTCATCTTGGATAGACGATTACATCGATTGGACTATCAGTTCAGGCTGTTGCAAATACTTTAAGAATAATCAGTCTTTCTGCCCGCACAACACAGGTAAATAATAACCGAATCCTTTTGCTTAATGTTTTACGAACAATTTATCTAATCAATCTTATTGCTTATAAAGTGTTGGAAAAATAATTTGAAGGCGAACAAATTAAGTTTCAAAATTGACATAGAGCAAACACTACACGCGATAAAGTACTGGGTGTCCTTAAAATGTTGTATTTCCTTGAGAAAGGTGATTCCTAAGGTCATTTGAAATAACTTTTTTCTTTACGGAAATGTTTCGCCCGGCTTCGTTAAAGAGTTATTAACGAAAAACACGGACCAATCGGAGCGCGGCTACAGCAGACCTATCGCCGAGCCGGAACCCGCCAACTATAGCCAGCTCTTGATTGGTCCGTGTTTTTCGTTAATAACTCCAGAACGAAGCCGCGGAGAACATTTTCGTAAAGGGAAAAGTTATTTCGAATGACCTTAGAAATCACACTTTTCAAGAAAATACAACATTTTGTGGACACTCTGCATGTTAGAGAAATTACAAAACTCAAAGGGAAAAAATTTGACCATTACCTTTGCACTAACACTGTAATAACACGGAAAAACACGTAGTATGGAACATCGTAAACTCTCGATAAAGAAGTAACGAATTTTAAATGTAATTATGTATAAAACAGTTTCCTTGTATATCTCGTGATCTTGTATATACAAAAGTATATTTTTGAAATTTCTTTCAGGCGGCGGCTTGTGTTCGGAATGTCCCATCGAGATAAACGATTCTCGACCAGTCGCAAGCAGCTTTCGGAAATATGTATCCTACTTCCTGCAAGACATACCTGATCCCCAGTGCATAAAGTCTGGTAGGCCCGCGTATCTAGATGTAAGATTATCTTTTCTTTTATATTTTCATATCTTCAAACACATAGGGTAAGGGACCCAATTACTGTGGGGGTGCCAATTACTGTACCTATATTAATTATATTTATTTTTAAAGCATAATGTATATTTGAAAAATATACAGGCTGTTTTACCTAACTCGAGCATCTATAATATCTCGCTTGTTTTTTATGATAGAAAAAAATTGCAGAGGAAAACAGTAATTGGCTCAGAGGGGCAAATATTATAATAGGCAAAAAAATGTGTTCAAGGTTATATTTTTTGAGATTTCAAGGTCATCGAATTTTTTTTTAAATGGAATGATGGCCAAGGTCAAGACGAATCCAACGGCCTGTAATATTATGACACATGATATGACACATATTATGACGCCCTGTTACATAACACATATTCCATATATATTAACTGATTAACTTCATTATGCTTTAAAAAAAACGTATAATTAATATACAAATAGTAATTGGCACCCCCACAGTAATTGGGTCCCTTACTCTAGTAGGAACTCCAATAAACACACGTTCGAATTGTAATCTTTCAGGGAATGGAGTATTACTATGACAGGGACGGATTGATAGATGTTGGCGATACTTACTTCATGGGTTATCATACTCCGTTGAAGAAGTCCTCGGATTGGTACGAAGCCTTGAAATCTGCCAGGTTGATAGCTGATCAGATTACGACGATGATTAATGAGAAAAATTTCGGGAGTAAGGAGATAACTGTATTTCCATACAGGTGGGTTTCACGCATTTCGATTATTTTTTAGACACATGCTACTAAAAGAAATGAATGTTGGCCTGCAAGTGTAGCGGCTTTGAGATTTAAAATGAGTCCAAATTTATTATTGTACTATTTTTTTTTTAACGAAATCATCACAGCTCAAATATCCACAATTTTTTGAGAATCGGAAATTTAGTGTACAAATACTTTTTGAGCTCACTGTGGATACATTAATATGTATTAATAGCTTATAATTAGTATTGTGTCTACAAGAAGTTATTTTTTCGTTTTCAGTGTGTTCTACGTCTATTACGAGCAGTATCTGACAATCTGGAGAGAAGCTGTATCATCCTTGGGTTTCTCGCTTTGCATCATCTTTTTAGTCACCGCACTTTTGACAGGGTTCTCGCTATTTTCGGCAGTGATGGTGGTACTGACGGTACTCATGATCATCGTGAACATAGGCGGTCTCATGTACTGGTGGAACATTGAATTAAATGCAGTATCTCTCGTCAATTTAGTAATGGCACGTAAAAATTTGGTGATTAAGTCTTATACAGTCTTTTCTCGATATATGTGTCAAATGTCTGGCCTATAATTGTCCGAGAACTATCCCCACTACCGCGGGGTGTACCCCGTGAGGAGCCACGAGCTCGAGAGGACTCGGACGCCGAGGAGTGCAAACACAGTACGAATCGGGTATATCGGTGTGAGACCAGGAGACCACTACCAATCCAATAACAAAACTTCTTTGTTTCTCATTATTTTTTTATGAGACTTTCGCCAACATATTCGTGGCATTTTTCTAATGAAAATGATACCAGACATGACATAATTCCGATGATATTTACTAGTGTAATGAAAGAAGTGCCTCCTGAACGATATTTGTCACTGGGTAGACCCGTGTTGTGGACATACATCGAGAAAACACTGTATCTTCGTCGTATATTTTCACTGAACTTTTTCACGAAATTTGAGATACTAATCAACGTGAATCTGTTTTCATAGGCTGTCGGCATCTCCGTCGAATTCTGCAGTCACATTATTCATTCTTATTTGCATTCCAAAGGAACAACGAGCCTGGACCGAGCTACGGAGACGCTTAACGAAATGGGAAGTTCTGTAAGTACATGCCCATTAGTATGTACGAGATGTACACGATATTTGTAAATATATTGGTGGGAGAATACTAATCCAATGACAAAACTAAAAATTGGCGTCGGACGCCTCTCGAGCTTCGCGACCCTTCACAGGGTATACCCCGCGGTAGTGGGGATAATTCCGCGACGTTTATCATCCAGGCCTTGGCGACATATATAGAGAAATCACTGTATGAATAATGTATGTCCACAGGTTTTCTCCGGCATTACTTTGACCAAGATCATAGGAATCATTGTACTAGCATTCTCGAAAACTCAAATCTTCCAAGTATTCTATTTCCGGATGTACTTGGGTATTGTATTGTTCGGTGCTGCACACGGTCTGATACTTTTGCCTGTATTACTGAGTCTCATAGGTAAGAAACCCTTGACGACACCTTGAATCGAATGTTACACGTTACATTGCATTATTATAAACATTAATCGATCACAGGACCCTCAAAATCCTCCGGACCCAGGCGTAACAACCGGAAAATGAAACCAACTAACGGATTCTGAGCAACAGTATGGCTGTGGTTTTTTAACTATAGGTCAACAAACGAGACAACAATTAAACGAAACTGTAATTGTTTACTGATGACAAGCCAAACGCGAAGTATATTACATGTCACTGGCTTGCCTCTACATTTGCATTCGAATTTAGAATAATTACATCACTTTGACAAGACCGGAAAGAATCCCTAAATTGATCCTTAGACAACGGACCATTCTTGTAACTATACTGTTACATAATGTCTCAGCTAATTGGATCATATAAGCATGTTCACTGTTGTATGATTACAATTTTAAGTCCTTCGTATCAATTTGACACATTTTTCACGTAAAGGATGATGTTATTCTGCCATTTGTAGAACAATTGATCTGAAACTTCGTGATTCTTATTTTTTTAACATAAAATATATATACAACATATATATAAATAATCATGCGACAAAACAATGTAACAACGTTCGTTACAAAAAGGGCCTTTAACGACTAGTCCATTATTTCATAATTGTTACACGACAATTACGCGTGCATTGTACGACGACCCTTCAGACTGCAGCTAGACATGTATAGCTTTGAACATTGGCGTAAACTTGAAGAAGAGACGGAGAGACGTTATGTATTCTCTTCGTTCTTCCCTAAGCTAAGAACTATAAATCTAAGAACGATAAGATCGAAACAAAACGAAGTCAAACGCGAGCGAACGAAATTGAGAAATGCGAATATGCGAGCAACATATTGTACAAGTATTTATTACTTTATTTTCAATCAAACAATTATTAAAGATCGTTATTTATCAATTCATTTAATTTCATGTTTTACCATTGTATCAATTTAACACACGGGGAACAACATTAAGTTGCAGAAATGAAGGGCGAATGAGGGTTAACAAGATTTCAAAGTCATCGTTTTTTTTTTTTTTTATTGAAACCTTATATTTTTCTTGGGTATTACAGTAGAGCATAAACGGGCGATTCCAACGACTACAATAACCATACCATTCCGATTATTTAACCTCGAGATATGTAGTACGAAGTTATCTCAGTCCAAATACTCACCCTCTGTCTTCTGTTTACGGCAGGGCCGTCTCTTCGTCTCGGTCCCCATCCCAACGAAGATCATCGTTTTTCCTCGAGAAGGTCAACCTGGGAAAATGTCCTCGCCTCAAGTGTCCAAGTGCAACTGCAACGTCTGCAACCAAGGACATTGCATTAAATGAACAGTGCTATCGTTTCCCGAGAGTTCGATCACCTTCTCTTCAGAGGTTCCTGAACATCTTGCCCTTGATGTCCATTTCTTATTATTTCATCATTCAGAATTACTTCTTCGAAGTTTACATTCGAATAATTTTGTAAAAACTTTCTTCCGACTTCGATCATCTCTCCGGAAGGCCATGCAGAAAGTGCCTGCACTCGTATTGCACATTCGATACTAAAAATGTGGAGCATATTATATTTAACTCACGCAACCTCTTGACCAAACACAGCGTGAGCTAAATATAACTCGCATAGCGTTCAACGTATTAGGTTGCAGATTCATTCCGTAGGTTTACATCGTCGGAGCAACACGCGCGAAGTTTCGTTGTCAATGTATTCCGACAGTTGAGTTTATATTATTTTCGTGTTTCTGTTCGGTCCTCCTCGTTACCATGGCGGAAAGGTTCGTTTTTCACGGGGGAGAACAGAAACGCATTCAACAAGCGTACGACAAGTACGTCGATATGAGCGACGAGGATGTGGACGACCCCTTCGAAGGTGATCGTTCTGAGAGCGACTATGTATCATCGGAGTCCGGGTCAGAGTACAGCGAACAAGAACAACCGATTCTGAAACGGGTGAAATTGGCGAGAAAAATTATTGCGGTGAAATCATTAACCACATCTCCTCATGACGCCAAAAGCGAGTCTTTCGAAGGTGCAAACGACGAAGATGAAGAACTTCTTACATGGACTACTGTAACAGGACGGCACCTAAAGGTGTTCGATTTCAAGTTAGCAAATTCCGGCGTTCCGCCGATGATCGCAGATTCGTTGGCACGAAAGAAGCCTTATGATTTCTTCAAATATTTCCTCACCGACGAAATTATCGAATATATCGTAATCGAGACGAATAGATACGCTCAACAAATGTCAGGAAATGCGAACATTTCCCGGCACTCTACGTTCAAAAAATGAAAGCCTGTAACAGCTGATGAACTCGCGACTTTCCTGGGTATCATACTTTGGACGGGCTTGGACAGAAAACCGCGACTCACGGATTATTGGTCGAAGAATATACTTTACGCCAATGAGGTGAAGAAACTAATGCCAAGAAACCGGTTCGAATTAATACTACGCACATGGCATTTTTCCGACAACCAGAAATGCCTGAAAAGCGATCACCTTTTCAAGATTCAACCGCTAATCGATCGCTTGCTAGAAAGATTTCAAACTGCCATTGTTCCGTACAAAGAGGTGTGCATCGACGAGACTTTGGTACCCTTTTGTGACCGCCTTTCTTTCGAGCAAGACGTCGAGAATAAAAAGCACAAATTCCTGATCAAACTGTACAAATTACACGCAGCAGATGGCTACACGTTCAATCTGAAGATCTACTGCGGAAGGAATTTTGCGGAAGAAGGAATTCGAACGTCATCAACAATTGCCATGACGTTGGTAGAACATATTTTGGACTCGGGTAGAATAGTATACACTGATCATTTCTATACCAGTGTTCATTTAGCTCATCAACTATTGGAGAGGTCAACACACTTGGTCGGCCATCTTGGGTCCAATAGAAAATTAAACCCCCGCAACGTTGTGAAAGCAAAATTGAAGAGAAATGAGATGATCGCGCGAGAAAGCAACTCAGGAGTGGTTATACTGAAATGGAATGACAAACGGGACGTTTTGATGCTTAGCACGTGCCACACTGATAAGACAGTTCAAGTTCAAGCTGAAAACGGGAGGAACGTCGAGAAACCTGAGGCAGTCGTTGACTACAATAATTGTAAAGCATTTATTGATCTTTCCGATCAAATAAACTCCTATTCGAGCGCGTTGCGCAGAGGAGTAAAATGGTATCGTAAATTAGCGGTCGAGCTGATTACTGAAACTACAATGACCAATGCGCACGTTCTTTACAAAGCTGTAACGAAAAACGAAATAACGATCGCAAAGTTCAAAGAAGAGGTAACCAGAGATCCGTTCGATGGGAAAGTTCACAAGCAAGAAGAAAACGCGCGGTTAGAAACGGAACAAAAATGTTCCTTGAAGAAAAGCATCTCGGCGAGAAGAAGGTGCACAGTTTGCTATGAAAATATGAAAGCAAAGCATGGGAGAGAATATGCGATGAAGAAATGCAAACAGACTGCATACAAATGTGAAAGTTGCGGTTCATTCTTTTGTGTCGAATGTTTTTTCGTGAAACACAAAGCGACAAAAATGTTATGCTCCCCAGTAAACAATTTACTTTGAATTTGGCACCAAAATTTCTCTCCAAATTCCCATCCATATGTTTCCGCATTAGGCTCGGTATTTGAGTGCAAAGTCTGCAGCCAAAATCCCATGCCAAATTGAAGCCAAACCTTGGCTTCGTTCGGCTTCGTTATAGAGGGCAGGTCGGTCGCACTAAGAAGGAACCTAACCTTATTCTGAAAGTAAATATCGGGCAAAATCGGAGTATAATACATTTATAGACATATATAGACATTTATAGAGTATAGACATATTTTATTTTTTATAACACATTTTTTACGAACAAGGTTATGTTCGCTCTTAGTGTGACGGACCTGCCCTCTATAACGAGGGCCGAACGAAGCCAAGATTTGGCTCCAATTTGGCATGGAATTTTGCCTGCAAATATTGCACTCGATTTGCGATCCATCTGTCTCCGAATTTGACTAGGAATTTGTTGACAGTGCCAAATTCATATAAAATGGAGACCAAATTCTGCTCCAAGCAGGGTTTGGTAACAAATTGACAAGTCTTTTACTCGCAAAGTGTGGTGCAAACATTGCGCTAAATTTGCTTGAAACAGCATTTGGCTAACTGGGTTGCTGCTCGCAAGGACGTTCGTATATTGTATTTAATAAAAATATTTGCTCTAAGAAATAAATTTACTTTCATCTGAAAGTTTGAGTATTCAATGACAAAATACGGAATCCAATCCGTGATTATACTATAAAATGTCTCATCTAACTTGACCGTCATCTCGCTTATTATTGACGATCGAGCGAAATGTCAAAGGAAAACATGATCTGATTTTAAGGGGGCAAATATTTTATGTATTTATATAAAAAATGAGTAGATACCATTTAAAACGATAATGACATTAAAAAGTTATTAACGGTATATCAATTTTAATAGACATAACTTTGATCAGTTGCTGAAATAAATTATCTTTACCGACTTTTCTGCCATACCAATTATTTGACTATATTTATGTCTATTTATTTTTGGTACTCAAGGTGACACGAAGGTCATGATATTATAATTGGTTGGATTTGTTTCGACTTTGGTTATTTTGACTATTAAAAAAAAGCAAACAATAGTAAAATAGCCAAACTGAACTTGTTTGCACGGAAAATTATTGGACACCCTATGTAAGTACATCTGTGCATCGTGCCAGATTATCAAGTCGATAACTAATTGCGTTTTATAAATATATGAGAAGATTGTATAAATATAGTCGGATATTCCATTCTATTGACTTTTATCGAGCGATTCGAATTAAAAATAAAACGCGAAGAATATTCTTCGGATGATTGATATGCTTCCTTGGAATCCTACAATCTATATCAGCTGTCATATATGATTTTAAATGGATACAATTTACATAAATGTTAAGTTAAAAATAAAAATATTATACATGCAATTTGACGACTTGTATTTTCAAATCTTTTATTGGCTTCAAATTTGATCTTTGACAAACAATAATACCTTACCTGTTAATAAGAAGGGTAAATAATACGCAGTGCATACAGTTATATTACCATAGTAATAACGTAAAATATAATATAAAATGTTTAAGTTAATGAATTAACGTTTATACTGTGAAGATATGTCCTCACTCATTTTGAAAAAAAAAATTAATAAAAATTCACACAATATAAAGTTATGATATAAGTATTTAAACATCATGTAAACGAATCACTAAATTTATTTAATGTTTTAAATAGTATTATAAATCTTTTATATTTCTTTTAAATATTAAGTTGTAGTTGCAGTATGCATTCCATGTATTTAATTTGTGTATACACATATACAATTTTATATTGCATGCATGCTAAATGTATACATACATATATATTAATTCATTACTTATTTGTTACATTAGTTACAATACTTATTTGTACATGTACGTGCGCGTACACGCACTAAAATTGTTTATAAACAAAGTAACAGATTTCATGTTTATAATCCTAAAAATTGAACATGTTTGATATCACAGATATTAATTTAGGAATTTTATGTTAAAGTTATTAAAACATTTATTTTATCTTATAATATAATTAAATCTGTAATAACAAACATGAATGCAATTTCAATATAACGTTTTAGAACATTAATAATACATGTAAGTGCTTTTGTAAATTTTGTGGAAAATTTACTGACAATTAAGTGAATGTTTATCATACGCGATATGTACAGAAAAATTATTACTATTGAGTAACTAAGTACGTAGGATGAAACATGAAACTGTTATTTGTTTATAGTATAATATACATCATTAATAGTTTAATATGTACAATATTTATTATTGAAATTTTCAAGCCTTTTGATATTTAAGCAATATCAATACATCGTAGAAAGCATCAATAAATTCCTTTCACTAAAAACATTACATTTTATAAACATTCAATTCGAAAATAATAAAAATTAACAAAGATATATGTCGATAAAATAAGACATGTACATAAATTTAAAAAAAGAATTTTCTTAAAAGTAGAAATTTATAAAAATTATTTATAATGCTCACAGATTAAGAAATTAAAATGTCGTAAAAGTGAAAAATTGAGTTTAATTATGTTATAGTTATTTTGGCATCTTTATTTTTTATTTTACTCTATCAATAGTTTACTACGTATATATGTATAAATTTACAAATCATTGATATTTTCTACGAATTTCATATTCCCAATTTTTAGTGGTGATGCGTTGTTCGAAGAATTGTAAATTGAAACAAAACGATTCCAATTAAAACTATTAAAAGAATTTTATGTAAAGTTAATAATGTTCCCAACATATTTCACTTATCATATTTATGTAGATTCTACGTTGATGTTACCTAGAAATTATGTATTATTGCTGAGAATAAAACGAACCAAAACATTATAATCTTGCATCATTACACTAGATTTGTTTTGACGGTTCTGTAGATAATCCAGTATTACATTTAATAAAGCATATCTGCAATTATTCTTGACCAAAACCTTCTGTTTCTTCAATCGCGTAATTTAACTTTTCTACTAACTGTTCATAGCTCTTATATGGTGGCAAATCCAATCTATTGAAGCACGTATGCGATCTTGGTAACCATGTATCTTTTCCTACTTTCTCTATGCAAAATCTTTGAGGCCCGTTACTCCCTATGAAATAAAAATGAACATGATATTCAGTTCAGCATAAAATGACAAAACTTTCTATTCAGTTGTTAGCACCGAATACTTACCCATTAATTCTGCAAAACCTCCAACAGGTACTCGGCAAGTACCCGTTACAAATTGTAAAAGGCGAGCTCGTTTTTCACTGTCCGTTCTTGTTACGAACTGAATATTGAACATATAATTAACAAGTAGAATTTATATTTACATTAACAATGATATAAAATTCAAATGTAAAAACCAACCTGCCAAAACCATAAGATTTGTTTACTATTACGGGTATAATGTCTGTAAATTGTGTTGCGTTGCCAATCTTCCACATCTATTTCTTGCATTCCACAGAGCATAAGTTCTAATTCCCGCTCATCGAAATATTTCAACCATTCCAATGGTACAACTGAGTTAAAACCTTCCAAGAAAGCTTTAGTTTGGTCCTCTATACCTCTTGTCATTCTCCACTCTGTCATTAACCTTATAGCAACAAATAATATTGAAAATATTATATAACGAATATACAGGGTGTTTACGCTACTGCTAATCAGCATTTTTCTTGCAAATATTAATGATTAGAAAAAAATGAAAAAAAATAATACTGTTTTTTGCAAGCCTACGTAATGGCGTATGTCAATCTTTTGTGTTTGCACTATTTGTGTGGAAATGAAGATGACCCAGAAATTTATTAGTTATATATATATATATATGTATATCATATATAAATAAAATTTTTATAATAATACCTGATATATTCTTCCTTATTATCTTCAACAACCCTAATTTTATCACCACCTTCTTTTAGTTCATGATGTATGACTTGACCGAGAATTTCGAAATCAACACTATAGTACAATTCTAGACCACATTCGTCAATATTATTTTCTTTTATCCACACAAGAGATTTGTAGAATTCTGGATCAATAGATTCTATATCTTTCATGACTAATTTTTTATTTAACATACGTTTATAAAATGGCATAGTGAAACCGCTATAGATAAATCGCCCATGATAAAGTGCCTGTAAGAATATATCTTTTATTAAATGTATGTAAAACTGAATATAGTGCTTTCAACAATAAATATCATTTATAGAATACCATTGCTATAAACCTTCCAATAAATTTAAAGTACTGCAAGTGGTCAGGATTGACATAAGATGCTGGATTAATTTGCAAGCTGTAATTACTTTTATTGGCATATTCGAATAGACAGTACATCGGATTTAACACTTCATGGCTTAACAAGAAAAACCATTCTCTGTAACAAAGATTTATAACTTATAATTTTGATTAGAACACTATTATAGCATTAGTATACAAACTCTTACCTGGATACACCTCCATAATCTAGTCCTTCCTCTCCTTTAAATATTATATATAATCTGCGTCTCAATACAAAAGCTTCTGCATTCATTATTTGATGATAAGAATCTTCAAACAATGTTTGTCGATTAACATTAATTTTAATGTGGTTTGCCACAGCATTGGTTTGACACAAGTAACGGAATTGTTGTAACTTCCATTTAAATGATCTTTCATATGCTCTTGGCACACGGTAAGTACCTTTTCCACTAAATAATATCATAATAATATATGTAATCATTAAATAACGAAGAAAAAATATTAGGTTTGTGGTATATGAAATATCCAATTATTAACAGTAACGTTAACCAACCCCTACTTTTTTCTAAATTAACTTCTTGGTCAAAGTAAGCACCATTGTAGTGAACGTATTCTGTCAGTGAATTACAAGACTGTCGTCTCCATTTTCTATTTTTTTATAGTAACAACGAAGAGTGCGTTGAATAATCACCACATTTTTACTAAATATCATATAATACTATCGTCAATATGTTGTTTTTCCATTCTTATAGAAAGAAATAGTCGCATTAATTGACAGTGACACAGAATTGATTTAAAAATAAAATTAGATGTCTAAATTAAAATTGAGGATAGGATCTTAAGGATCAGCATTCTACCTCAAAGTGATATATAACAAACCTATAGACTATAATAGTATTTCTCAATCAAAACACTTTGTAACATTTGCATTCTAAAATTGGACATTTCGTATGCAACAACCTAATAGTTACAGCTGCATTGATATAAAAGTGGACTAACCCTTTTGGTGCACCGGGTCTTGGATCTTGGAATGTAGTTGTTCTTGTATTATGATCTACAAAATATCGAACTCCATCTTCAGTTAATCGTATTTCCCATCCATCTGGTAATGGCGGTTCATCAATTCCAGTTTCTTGGCCTTGAGTTCTAGGATCTTCCCACTGAGTAGTACGATTTTTATGATTCACATAATAAACTCTTCCTTCTGGTTGTTTACGTCTTTCCCATCCTGCGGGTAACGGCCCCAGAGCATCATCATCATCAACCGTAGACATTGAAGGTCCTACCACAGCTGCTTGATTTCCATGAGCCTATATATGAATCAAAATTAACTTCGCATTTCCAGATCCTATCATGATTTTCGATATACAAGGTGTGGTAAACTAATTTTCAATATATCATATAATGTATTGTTATTACTTACTTGAGGATAAAGGAACCGCTGGTTACCTTGTTGAACCACATGTTGCCTTTCACCTTGCCAATGTTGGAAATGTTGTAATCTCTCAGTATTTGGTCTCTGCCATGTTGTACTTCTCGTATTATGATCCACATAATAAATTCTGCCTCTTGGATCTCTACGCACTTCCCATCCTAATGGCAAAGGTTGCGGTCTTTCCCAAGAAGTACTTCGTGTATTATGGTCAACATAATACCTAATTAAAAGTACATTAAACAGAGAAAAAGGCTATTACATATTTTTTCAAAATTTAAAACTTTGAATGAATCATTCACACTCAATGATAAGTGATTCTTATAGAATTTTTTAATACAATGATACAACCTTCTTCCATATATGTCGTATCTCATTTCCCAACCAGGAGGTAAAGGTTCTTCTGAATGATTCGTAGGTTCAACTTCAGCAAGTATTATCGATGACCCAGACTGAGCAGGCGACTGACCACGTGCAATGGCAGTTTGTGCTGTCAACGAAGCTACACGTTGTACTACTAAAGGATTTGAAGGAGTAGTCGATGTTGTTGACTGTTTGGGTCGTACAGCTCTGCGTCTTTCTGCCACGGGTAGAATAGGTAACGCAGACTGGTCTGTACGTGGCATTCTGCGACTGTCTGCCATGTGAAATCCTGAAGACTGTTCTGAATGAGATGTACAAGATCCTTCTGGTAACGTAAATACTGTAGACTGATCCGTTTGAGAAATTCCTTGATTATCCATTGCGGTAGATGTTGTAGGTTGATCTGTTCTAGAAATCGCACAACCATCTACTGTAGGAGTAGGAAGCTGATCAGATCTCGTATTTCCAAAACTATCCGACAAAGGAGTAGTTAATAATTGTTCTGTTCGAGAGTTGCGTCCACTAGATGCAGGTTGGTCTGTTCTATTATGTGAACGCATATCGACATTAGTTTTTCCAATCGATAATTGATCTGATCTGCATATTCCAAGTGTTCCAGATAACGTGGATTGTTCTCCTTGAGAAACATTACGAGCTTCCGAGACACAAAGTTTTGAGAATTGATCTGCACACATACCAACTCTTCCATCTACTGTCCCAGGCATAGGTGTGTGTTCTATTCGAGATACTTGACGTCCTTCCGACAAAGACATTGCATGACGTCCTGGTAATGAGACAACAGACTTGTCCATAGGTGATATTACGTGTCCATTTGATAAAGAATTTGATGCTACATGTTCAACTTGTTCACTATTCTTATCAACACTAGGCTGATCATTTCCAACATTATAATTAGAATTGTGATAAGTATTTGTTAATCCACGAAAAGCAGACGATGGAACATTTTCAACTCCTTGTAATCTCATGCGAGCACGGACACCTCCGTTAAGAATACTGCGATTACTAGCAGTATCATTATTTATAACACCTAGAATATAGTTATTTATATTTGAACAAAAAACATTTGACAATTGACTGCAAGTTTAATACCATTTTATTCCTAGTATTGTATTTCTAATAAGTAAGGAATTCTTACCATCAGTTGGTGTGCATTGTGTCTGACATGGTGACTCATTTATACTTAATGATGATACATTTGGCATATTAATTCTTAACCCATCGAATACTGTAATTAATTCTCCAACTTTGCACAATTGTGAATCATGTTTATTTTCACTCATTAAATCAAACGTTACTTCCATATTTTCTAATTTTCCATTATAGTGGGATAACACTTCAGAAAGATTTATTTTCTTCTCTCCTATTAATGTATCTTTACGAAATGTGCTATGATCTAAGAGACGAAAATGTAATTGAGAATATGGAGTTACAAGTATCGTAAATTCTTCGTTCCATTTTGGTTGATACGTGGACTTTGAAACTTCTGTTTTTCTAGGACTCTTATCGTCAACAGAAAATTCTATGTATGGATTTGGTTTCAAGAATGTTGAACTTTTTAATATAGCACCCTCAACTAGAATAAAATAAAATTTTATCAATAATTAATAAAAATCATCATTTTCCATAAAAATATTAAACATCATCAAAATAAAGTTATTAAAAATATAAAGAATGTATAATAATTCAACAACTTATACGAAAACTTGGATTTGATTAAAAATATATGATCATGTAAAACATAAAGGCATGATATACGATCCCTTTAATTATATTTTTTACAAATATATATATATTACGACTTACTTGTAATACTTAATTGGTGAAAACCAGATGATGCCACTTCTTCTTCACAATGGGACATTGTGAAAATTTAGTAAAATAATTTAGGTGAATTCATAATTTTTTTACCTAAAATGTGTACTGTTTATGAACACAACTATTAATATGCATAAATATACGTAATTACGTCTATATCGCAAATACAAAAACAAAATGAAAGTAACAACATCAGATAAGATTAGAAAATTACTACAAAGTATTGATAAACATTCTACATTGGCAGAGGAAAAGCACCATCACTTGATTCGCCCACGAAATATGTCAACTCGATTACACTATTGTCTAGACTTCAAAAATGCGAAAATTGTCTCAAAGATGTTCACTTGTAAAAGTAAACAGAAATAGGAAGTTGTTTTAGAAAATCAGCATTATATAATTAATGGTAAATACACATAATATCACGCGACAGAATACATGTCAAAATAGATTGTTTGACAAAATTAACAATATTAGAATTTTAAAAAATCGTTAGAATGATTAACATTTTTCAATAATTGAGTACCGTAATAGACACAAGTGACGAGGGTGTAAAGTACAATACATACGGGTATAACTGAAATAGATTGTTTCAAGTGTGTCCAACTCCAATGCATTGCCCGTTCCTTGCACTATCAATAATTTACTTAAAAAAATTCTTCAGCAACTACGATTTTCGTTTTCGCAAAACTTCTTTATCAGTAGGTCACCATCTTTTCATACGTCAAAGGTAGAAATCTCGTAATATGCAAATCACTAGACAAACTAGATACACCTCTGAACACAATATATTCTAGTCCATCCCACTTCTGTCTCTCGGGGAGACACTTTAAAAAACGGCATTCCTATCTATGGCAGAATGTTCCGTGGCGCAGATCATAGCGCCACGTGCACGTGCTTATTGTTCTGCGCGATATTCTGCGTAGGTATTCTGTATGATGTATTTGTCACGACATTAATTATGGACTTTTACGTTGACAATAATTCCCATACAAAAATATTACTAACAGAGAGGAAATGAGAGTGCTCACGTTCGGTGTTTTAGTGTCCCCACTTTTCCTGCATCAACTTTTTAGCCTGGACCAGAACCCGCATCATCGTTTTAGCCTGTATTAGAACCTGCATCATCTCTTAGGCTGGACCAGAGCCTACATAGAAGTGCCTCTTTTAACATAGAAGTAGCATCCACTCTGGCATTATTTGCCAACTATTTACCTATATTTGTAAGATGATGCAGGTTCTGGTCCAGGCTAAAAATTAGACTACGGAGGCAGCACTATACCGGGGACACTAAAATCCCGGGCGTGAGCACTCTCATTTCCTCTCTGTTACTAATACAAATATGACACTATGTGAAATATCACTACATTACAAACAAACAACGTTTCGAAATACTTTTTTCATATACTTACATTAGTCTTTTATGATAAAATAACATGTCTTTTTTAATTACCAGTGACAAATACTAGTGATAGATAAATGTATTGTATTTCATTATATATAACTAGACTGCGGATCTTCTGCGAAATAAAAATTGTTTACATCGATTATGAGGCATAGAAACTGCTCAGTCAGCCAAACTACATAGGCAATGGCAGAAAATCAGCAGACTCCGTTGGGGGACGTAGGTAGCAAATTTGAGGTAGAGAGGATCCTCTCTGCCCGAACTTGGCAAAAACCCTAAATCCCACCACACGGCTACGTAACACAGCCAAGTGCAAGACATAATTTTCTATTGGCTGGCTATTCGGCGAAGTCTCGTCGTACGACGGAGATAAAAGCGTGATATTAAAAAGAATTAAGCACGCAATGATAAAGAAGATTTTATTCATTGTTTAACAAGATATCACAGGATATTCGAGCAGTTTCTTGTTATCAGCAGAGTAGCGATACAAGCCAGTGATGACAATTCAATAGTAATGTTTCAATGTCCCTGCTGAAGTTTAGAAACTTCAACACAATACTATTGGCTATAGCTCCTTCCGTCAAATACGGAAAAGATGCAGTCGCCATTTTGCATTATCGGTTTTTATGTGTGTGTGTGTGGTGCAGCTAGTTGCCACTTCAATTCATATTACGTAGATGTAAAACGTTATTAATTGGCATATTTTTGCTGATTTCAAATTGTTGAAAGCCGTCAAGACAGAATGGGACGCAAAAAGAAGAAGCAATCGAGGCCCTGGTGTTGGTATCCTTTTCCAAAACACCCTTCTTTGGGGGATACTTTACGTAACTGTATTTTTAGAACATAAATCACGGTCATTATTTCTATTATTTTATTGTAGTTTGTTTAAAAATATTTGCGTACCGTAGTAACTTCTTACATTGTCTATATTACTGTATCTTATTTTGTGATTGAAAATCGTTATTGTATTATGGAATATTTTTTTAACCGCGACAAATGTATTGAATGAGTTAGAATGACTGATTCTTTGAGAGATCAATATTTCGTTAGTAACTATACTTAACTGTAATTTGTATGGTATTATAAGAGACCTTTATTTATAAATCACAATTCTTTAACCCAATCATTCATGCTTGTACAATATGCATTCTTTTAAATACTTCAAGAATTCTTAAAATAGATAACTAATATTAGTCAATAAAGTATCAAAATATTAAATTACTAATATTATGTTCAGTGGAACTTTTTTCACATTTTTCAAACAATTTAACACCTTTGTAATGCTACTATGAGGCTAATGAATCCTCGTAGTACAAATGATATATGTATCGTCGTAACTTTTATAAAGTCAAATATTTTAGATATACTTTATTCTTGGAATTGATAATATAATTAAACCATTTTATTATCTAAGTGTGAGTATTCGTTTAAAATAAATGAAATAAAAATTACATTATTTCAAATACTTGTTATTTATCTATAATGATTTTGATAATGACTTTGATATATCTATAATGTATTTGTTCCAATAAAAAGAAAAGGAGATATGTTAGGAGATAAATGTTGTTCATACAGAATTATTTAATACAAAGAGTGCATGATATAAATAGCTTTCCTTTATGTTGACTTTTAGTAGTTTTCAATGTTAACATATTTGAAAATTATATCTTGGCTTTTAAATATAATAATCAAACTTAGTTTTATTGTATATGTTATCTTGTGTATAACTTTTTATTCACGTTTTACTCATGATAAATTTTGATAGTAATACCAAGCATAACTTCTCGTTATGTGAAAATTCTATAATGTATGAATGATGTGTCTATTGTAAAAATAATATATATTACCAAACACAACATTTTAAAAATATTTGTGTTTCCATACAATAACAATCATAAAATGGAATATCATGGAAATTATTCTTAAATTATGTAAGTTTCCTTAACTAATTTCTAAAGGTATTGTAATCGAGAATTTGAGGATGAGAAAATTCTGATTCAACACCAAAAAGCAAAACATTTCAAGTGTCATATTTGTCATAAAAAGCTTTATACAGGACCAGGACTCAGTATACACTGTATGCAGGTAATGAACTTTTTAGTTAGAAAAGAACCTTATATTAAACTTATACCTAAAAAGTAATTATTGTTTTAATATTTTTTAGGTGCACAAAGAAGCAATAGACAAGGTTCCAAATTCATTGCCCAATCGTAGTAATATTGAAATAGAAATTTATGGCATGGAAGGCATACCGCCAAGTGATGCAAAAGAACATGAAAGGCAAAGGAATGGAGGTAGACCAGGTTCGCCAAGTTCTGGTGAAGACGAACCAGTTAGAAAAAAGACGAAACCAGAGGGTTTGTTGGGTTCTGCACCAGGAGCGATGCCCACAGGTTCAAATATGATGCCAGGTGTAATGCCAGGTATGGCAGGTCATCCTGGTATGCCACCAATGGGCCAGTTCCCACCACCCATGCACCATATGATGGGACCTATGGGTCCTGTAGGTCCACCTTTCATGGGACCTGGGTATGTATATTTTTTTTCTTCCAAAAGCAGACAACGTGAAAGAAGAAATAACTTTTGTGATATTAATTTAATGCAAGTTAGGTAAATACAAATTTAAAGTTTTCAAAACAATACCGTACTGCTAGTAGAAGAAACAAATGTAGAAATGAAATAATCAGTTGTATCTTGTTTTTTGTAGCATGATGCCTGGTATGCCAAGCATGCCTCCAGGTATACAACCACCAGTGTCAGGTGCATCTATTCCACCGTCACGCCCATTATTTCCAAGTGCTGCAGCTGTTTCAACGGCTGCATCCACAGCTGTGACTTCTCCCTTGGGCACAGATTTCAAACCAATTACATCAATAGCTGGTGGATCGATAGGACCAGTTAAACCAACATTCCCTGCTTACAGTAATGCTGATAGTAATACCACCACTAGTAATAATATTGGAAATGATCAAAAAGTAAATCTTATAGCAACTACTAGTGCTGCCATTAAAATCATTCATCCACCGGAGGATCTAAGTCTAGTGAGTTGACACGTCACTGCTAACACACATCTAACTCTTTCACAGTCTGCGATACTGATGCAAATCAGCTTTAATTGAATTGTCACTTATAATTTTCAAAAATTTGTAAGTACAGTGTTCCCTCAAACAACGTAGGGATTAGTTTATTAGACGAGGTGTAAAAATTCTTGAAAGCACTCAAGTCATTTGGTCTAATTTTAACAAAGTTATGCTGTTTCAAATATTGTGGAGTCAGTTTTGTTCCCTACTGTAGTTCACACGAACGAATTCACTTTTATTCTTCCTCGCCTCTCTTATTCGCCATGATAAACAAAATTGTAAACATGTGCTAAATTGATTAAAAAGAAATGTAAAAAAAATTAAATTTGCCAAAAAAAAATTCGCGTATAATCGATCCGCGTTGTTCGAAGGAACACTGTACATGCTATATAATTCTTGAAGTTTTAATGCACAGGGATAGCTTTCTCGAAGCGAAGCTCTTTATTTTCAAAGTTTTACTTACGACTCTCCTTATCTCGAGGCTCAGTTCGAGCTGTCAAAGTCGTCTCAAGATGTTTGTTAACCTTTTGCACTCTCAAGTAATTGGGTTAACGTTGGTAGTTTATTCCAACGTGGGTAGTATAGCTGGCCTTAGGAGAGCAAACAGATAATATCATACCACTTATTGTTTCAAATTGAGAAACATTTGGACCTAATAAATATAAACAAGAACATTTTTAAATTTGCCAAATATATTTTTTAAGGAACGAGAAAATAAAATTTGACAACAACCTCATATAATAACATAGAAGCTCGTTACTTCATCATAGAACTGTATCAACGGCTGTGAAAGAGAGTTATTGTGTTGATCTTGAACTCAGAAATTGAATAAACAAAATATTTTGTATTTCAGGAGGAAATTAGAGCAAGACTTCCAAAATATCAACGACGGCAAAGCGAAGAAGCGCGCAATGCACAGGTTGAAGCTAATCAGCAAGTTGCTGCATTACAACAGCAGCAGCAGCAGCAACAACAGCAGCAACAGCAACAGCAACAACAAGCCGCTGCTAATGCAGCCGCTGCGTTTCAGGATCAGCAACAGAGGCAACAGGCAGCGTTAAATGCTCTTCAACAACAACAGAGATTTCAGAGACCCCCACAAGCGGTTATGGTTCCTGCATCAGCTGCAATGCCTGTTAGCTCTGTCGCTTTGATGGCACCACTCATGCGACCTACTATGACCTTAGCTGCACCCGCTCTGATTCATGGAGGTAACATGATGCGACCGCCCCCCATGGGCCTGCCACCAGGTAAGTCATTATAATTTTATGTGTTTATTCCCATTCCAATGAGAGTATTCCATCATGATCCATTTATATACGAGTATAAATGTCTAAGTCACTCAAACACTTCTATACATGCTCGTGGCAGTATTTTAATACAGAACCATTTGAAGCATTTTAAAGAAATTTAAATTATGCTTTTTTAAATGTATTGTTATTCCGCTTCCTCAAACTCGACAATTTCACGGTTTTATATTTACTTTCCTGTTTAAGAAAAACATGTGTCTCATGCTTCAGAAATTAACACATACACATGTGTACGTGTACAATTTTGAAATCGAAGTGCCAACATTAGGTAACAGCTTATGCATACATGGCATATTTTTATTCGCCGATTGTAACGTTGCAATAATTCTGTTGGATCTAATTGAAAGAGACTTGAATGTTTCCAAATTTGAACAGTTATTTTTTTTTAGAGGTAACAACATCCAAAAGCTTGAAGTTTATACGATTCATTTACCGTATATATAGATCTATCATTGAGACAAAAATGTTTTTCATCTGGCATTCATAGTATACTATACCTTTGCACTTCATCCATTCACTAAGCAACCCTTGCCCATTCCTGCGGCAATAAAAATTAGGTTTGTCCGATGGCTAGTCATAAGTTATATGGATGATTGTGAGTGATAGAAAAATACTTCATTGAAAAGAATCAGTTTTTCATGTGGCCCGCAAATGATATTCAGATCTCAAAACTGTATGAAGAGAAAAAGCGAAAGGGAAAAAGGAGAGTATGACTGTTCAAATACTAGCACGCTCAGGATTCACCTGTATGCCAGAATTTGTGACAGCGTGTTTTGTACGTTTATGCTTTAACGGTGCGTTTCCAGGGTGCCCAGTCACTCCTTGGTGAGTGTCGAACGAACCCAGTCTGGTTACTAAAACTGTGTTTTATACAAGCGCAACAAGGTTGGTCCTTAGCAATTAGCATGCGGTGACATGGCCTATATATACATATATATATATAGCCATATATGTGTATATATATAATGTATATATATATATACACATCGTTATATTTATTATTATTCTTATTAATTATTAATTACTGTTATTATTATGATTATGATTATTATTATTGTTATTATTATGATTATTATTATTATTATTATCATCATTGTCACATTAATACACATATTTATATGTGTGTATGTATATTACATATATATATATATATATATATATATATATATACACATACATATAAATTTCTGTATATTTATATTATTGTCACTGGGCAGGTGGGTCGAGCGGCCAGCGATATTGCATCTGTTCTGATTCCTTCAACGCCGGACAGCCACACTTTGATTTTGGACACATCACGACCCTTTGGACGTGAAATGCCTTCTATTGAAACTAAAGTACTCGGTACCAGAAGCACGATTACGCTAGATTTATATTTTTTATGATCGCGAAACATATAATATGCCTGCTTTTCAATTTGCAATATATAATTCGCGATTCTTCTCTTTTACGTAGGTGTACGTATATATTCACATACTATACGTATATGTATACATAGTGTATATATATATTATATGTATAATATTATACTTTATATATTGTATACATATATAAGATATATATGTACAAAATTATCTTTCAATGGACAAAACTACTACTATGAAAATAATTCGATTTTCGGCCGCTCGGCTGGTTCATCGTACATATAATTTTTTTTACTTTTTTGTTTCATTAGCTTCTTTACACACTATCTCTCCACTAAACCATACTTTTCTTATGGTACACACGCCATTACCTCGCCAAAAGTGTTATCCTGTCTCTTCATATTACTTATATAGCTTGAAATCCTGGTGTTGTGATACAAGTAGTGAGAAACCGCTTTTTGGGCACGGTACTGACAGTCGTTCAAAGTTATCATTTTGAAAATTATGCATCGTTCCGATAACAATAGAACTGTCTCTTCCTTCTTTATATTCGGAACTGATAATCTAAATTGTTGTCAAATGGATACTAAATCCAGTCAAGTATTCAGTCTTCACAATTCGGTACTTATAGTACTATACTTGGAAAGTTAAACTTCCGCTAATGGGCCTCATACATCAAAATGTATAACAAAGAAAATCAATGTCCCAAAAAGATGTTCACAAGTTGGTAGAATCTTCGAAAACTATATGACTTTATAAAGAAAAATATTATTGCATTTCTATTTCGCGTAGAAACAATCAAATATATTACAATTGCTGCGTAAACACTTTTAGAAAATTCATTTCATGAAATTTGCTGCTACGTCTTTACTTTTATCATCTTTTTAATGAAAATTCGCAAGATTTATAGATAAAAATATATAGTTTAGGATGCACGCAACGGTAAAAAAATGATTTTTCCTGCAAAGAAAATTGTGCCAGATGTATGAGACTCCTTGATTCCTCGATTTTACAAAAGTACGTATTAGTTGTTCTATAAAAATTCTTACGAATACTAAAAAATGGAAGAGGGAAGGGATTATCTTCCGTTGCCGCCATCCTTCTTGCGGTATATATCATAACATTAAAGAAAACTTGCAACAAGAACAAATGTAATGTATTGTCCTCACACCATAGACAAGCTTTTATGTCGTAGGAGCGATTCCAAAGAAATTGAGTCAGTCCACGGTAAACAGGACTAGAACGTTCGCGTAGACATATAACAATAATAATTTCTTTGTCTCCCATATCTAACACTGAAAGTATCTACTTTAATATTGGTAAATAAGGGAATGACAATTATAATCGAAATTTAATCGAACCCGTTATCAGCTATCGCAATCAGTCTGCGAAGTAACAATGCCAGAACAAGGTTTAATTGAATTTCTGCTTCTACAGTTATCGAAATTGCTCAACGTCATCGGGGTTACACATGGAATCAGAATATGCATAAGAAAAGACAAATCTAACAATATTTCTTGCTTATGTTGTCGGTCGATGTATCATTGTCTTTATCTCTCAAAAGTGATTTTGGAGCAATGTCTAGGAAGATCGGCTGGCAGCCGAGCGATTTGCTTTCGGATCGTGAGAGAACATATTATATATCTCGAATGAATTTCTTTCTTTGTATGGTGTGAGGTTTTGTGTGATATCACATTTTGTCCGTTTGTTGTGACCTGTATTGCATATGCGGCACACTGCATGCTGAGCTCAATACCTTATTATAGTTTGGCAATTCGCATTGATAAAGTTGCTAGATAGAACGTAGGTGGGCTGCTAATGATAAAACCCTTGTGGGTGTATACTGTAGACCTAGGAAAACTCGAGTCTCTATCATTACATCGATTTCGAAAAGAGCACATCCCTCCAGCAGATACGACATGTGTGCTCGGTCCAAAAAGGTTTGACTTCATTTTGAATATACATTTTACCGAATACTATCTTATTGTTTCATTTATTTATGGGTAGGTACATACATCGTCTAACGTTTCTTTCTTTTCTCTCAATCACCTATCCACTACTTAAAATAAGTAGACGAACGGAATAGCATAGAGATGTTTGACTCCTTGGTTTCTTGCGAAAAGGGAACACTTGCATTTGAAAGCTTCACTTGTGAAAATTCCATCGGTCGGCTGTCAGACAACTTCCCGTTTCAAACGAGCATGAAACGACTCTCTGGATCAGTTTCGGAATACATTGAAAGACATGCAAACGATTTCGCAGTATATTCTAACGTTTCTTTCATTAAATTTCGCGACTTGTCTACTGAACAATGTGCGATCTCCAAAAAAAAAAAAAAAAAATAAATGAAAATGGGGGGCGGGGGTCAAGGGATTATACACAAATCTCGTGAAACGAGAAACAAGAAAACAGAGGGAACAAACAGGAGAGCATTGTATGCATTCGAAATACACGTACACACACAGAGTTTTATTTGTTTATGTTTTAACTATCATTCTTTACGACGTAAGTATATATATATATATATTTATATGAGGACTATATAAAGATTGTTCAGAAAAGATTAAAAAGAAAAAAAAAAGAAAAGAAAACAAAGTAATAAGAAATCAATGGAGAGAAATTGGTGGGGACAATGTTATACGGGTGTATTTATTTATGATGTATTGTGGTTTGCAGGTATGATAGGAGCGTTACCACCGGGCGCGATGCATCCTGCATTCGCAACCCCAATGGGTTTCCCTGGTGCGCCCATGTTGGCTCCGATGATGCACCCACGCTTCAGATGATCACCTCCAATGGACGGGCCCACCCCGCCACTGCACTTCGTGCTTTGGGCCCGCCCCTAAATTTTATTAGGGTCCGGACCTGACTGAGAAGAGGGAAGAAGCACGCGTAAAACATGTTAGTTCGCGTGGACACACTTCGTTGATCGGCCGCGAGCTGCACTTGACGCATCTTCTCCCACGAAGTTTACACGAAGTTAGCAAAATCTTTGTTTTTTTAATTATATGTCATTGCAAAACACATCACGTCAATGCCTGAGAGGGTTTACCAGGTGCAGTGGAAACGGTCGGCTGAAAGTTCTCTCCTTCCTCGATTGGCTGATCCTAAACGGAGATATAAAACAAATTGATTACATTTTTTACATGCACGAGATACGTAGCCATGCTAAATGAGTTCCTTTACGCCCCAAAGGAGTTTGATAAATACGCTGGACGAGCAACGTACAATCAGGTTTCACCGTCCGGTGAAACGGATATATTGTTGTTCGCTCGAAAGGTGCAATAGGGATTCGAGTTTACGACCCCTTTTATCGATCTTTAATTAATATTAATATTATCTGTGTACCTGCTATTGAAAGTTGTAGTTTTATACAACAATTGTGACTATTGTCTCGTTGATGGTGGCTGTATTGAGCGAAACTCGTGAGCTGCTGATGCAGACGTTGTGTATTGTTGCAAAGTCGTACGCTAAGAATTTTACGTTACTTGTTGTGATACGAATATGTCGAGTCAGTCTTGAAAGATGTGAATCTTTCGATTGGTAAGTCTAAGTAGAGTGAACACTGTAATAATCTACCTTCGTCCTATATTATTTCATGGTAGACCGTTTCCACTCGCTGTTTCTCAGCCTCTGCACCAGTGTTCTCTTGGAGAGACGCGATTGCGGAAAGGTGGCCCTTCACACTGCAGCTGGAAACGAAATTTGCTTTAACATCTCCCGTGCTCGCTTTATCGATGTTCAATACATTTGATGAAATAGTATACAGACACTTCGATTCTTCTTACGGAAAGAAAAAGAAAAATGATTGATACCGTTAGCCGCAGTGTGAATATTCTGTCGCCTCAGGTTAGTTTGTCACAACTTTTATTTTGTTAACGCTTCAGATCGAATCGGCTTGCTTTTGCGTGGTCGATTTACATTTCCACGTACCTACTAACGGACGTTAATTCAACGAAAATTTAAAGTATATTTTGTCTTATAATAAAGAATATGTTAAAGATCTAACGCAGTCACTGTACACTGTGTTCTGATACTTCTTGTTGTCATCAAGAGTATCCGGAGCATTATGTGTACGCATATATTTAGTAACTAGAAGAGATATGGTATGAACTCTTAATTGCACATTAAAAAGTACACAAAGTTGCATGTTAATGTAATATTCTCTTTTTCGGTATTATCAGTATAGGCAATCCCTGCACAGTGTGGTATTTGTGATATTGAAAAAAGTGCTCAGACAACTGAGCTTTTGGACATTTGTATATTTGTATGTTTGATATCTGAAATTGTTCACTTTTAAAAGTGAGAGACATGTTAAGAGTAAAAAATACTTCAACGCTATGCAAGAAATTTCACGAATTTAACTCAAATGTAATAATTAGACTGCAGATTTGATCCATTTATGACAAAAATGAGTAGGTGAAATACTTTTATAGTAGGTGGACTATTTTTTTTTTTTTTGGACACATTAAAATGAATAAGAAAGGGAATACATTTTTACGTGCTTCCTATTTCCAGTTATTGACACAGAAGATTTTTATTTTGCATAAAGATTCGCAATCTCGTAATAATAAAATTATAAAAAGGTGTACAATTATCAGCAATTGTTGAAACATAAGATGCGTAGTAATTCGTTTGTACAGTAGATAATTACAACTATCTATTTGAATCTTCTTTCTGTAGTATCTTTACTGCTTACGGTCGTTAACTTTTCTTTGCGGAAGCTTGAATAACTATTATGTGGATCGAAGCATGATTCTAAAATACTCAATTGAATTTTGTGTTCTTGTCAATGAAATTCTGTTACGCGGAGGTTGCCTGTGTTCATTATTCTTAAGATCGGATCGAAAGCTAACTGAGTGTAAGCGGAATTTTACTATATCTCTTCTAGCAAGTGTACATGATATAACATAATAAATCGCAGTCGTATCAAAGCTTAATTCAGCACATACAAACATCTAAATAAACCTATGAAAACGTATGTTTCATTTTGCCTTGTTTATCAATTGCAACTAACTTTGTTATTTAATAATGTAATATTAATTATATTGGTGCAATGAAATTGAGACTAAGAAACTGTCTGAGACCAGGACAATTATTAGAAACGTATAGTAAAATAGAGTAATTTCTTTCAAGAAATTTGGCATTAACGTTATGCAGACAACTATAAAAAACTTAACAAATTCAAATTTATATTGGTATAACACAGTGTTACTCAATTTTTTATTCTTGATGTTTAATCAATTGGTTCGACATTGGACCTGCTACGATATCTAGTTGATAGCGGACAATCGCGTAGCACACACACACTCTGAATTACCTTAGTGTGAATAGTTGTAGGTGAAAAAAAATATACTTTTTCCTGTTTTTAATGGGCTGTATTTACTATGAACTGTATTACTATAATGTGAGTGGTCACCTCACTGTTTCAAGTCGTAATCCAGACATCGAGGAACAGTTCCTTAAGTGGAATAAATAAAAAATTTAACGAGTATGAATCAACCATGACTTACTTTTGTTTTTAGTTGAAAATTGTAGTTGTCAAAAATTAAATACGAGGAAAATCACAAATGTACAGTAATGTTTTTGTATCAGAACTACAATATCATCCCTAAATTTTGTCACAATTATTCGTAGTCGAAGAAGTTGAAAATATATCTTTATATTTATCTTATTCAATGCATATATTACATAACTTTAAACATTTCTAAATTCAACAAAACAGTACGCAAAGCAAAGAAATTTACTTAATTTATTTATTTTCCATAATCACAGCGGTGTGATTAATAGTGCAATAGTTACGCGGTCGACTGTGTAACACATGTACGATTTTTTCAAATTATTTATTTATTTTTGAAATTTATATCTATGCGGCAAGAATCAATGTTTATTTACAAATATTTCGAAAATTATTGGAACGATATTTTGTCCCAATATATGAATGAAAATAATTTTATCTTATAATTTTTCAAGCCACACATCTTCTAAATTATTGTATATTTTAACAATTTGTATATTGAACGATTAATTTTAAAATATTGTCAATAATTCTAATCAAAATAAAATAATAATAAGCCTTGTAAAGGCATTACAATTACGACATTTTGTCGTTTGATTTTAAATCAAAATATTTATTAAATATATATTGATTATTGATATCTAAATAGAAATATGAAATATCTAACATATAAAAAAACATGCGTTTTTTTATATGCATAAATTGCTTTTACGCTTTTGTATAAAAATATCGAAAACATTGGTATCTGAAAAAGTCACAAGTTAACAATTATAAGGTATCGTTAACTATGAAAATTTAAGTTTAGGTATACTTCAACAGTTGCATGACACATCGGTGGACTTTTTTAGATCCATTTCAAGACCTTTCTATAGTAATACCTACCATAGAAACTAACTGAAATGTAGTTTGTGAATTATAATATTATATACCATTTTTTAATTTCACATTAAAAATAGTTCATTTCCATTAAAATACTATGTTAACCATGGTACATACAATAAAATCTCAACGTTGTCCTTAATGACCAAAAAACAGATTAACAAAATTTCAATTTTTGGGCCTAAAGAGATCCACCGCCAGCCGTACAAGTATTCATGTACCAGAATTTTGTTTACCAGTTTCGAATTGCTAAAATCGGGTACATGAATAATCAAATGGTTCATCTCCAGTTGAATTTCGTTCAAGAACACTTCGTTGCACCAACGAAACTTTTAAATAAAAATAGAAACACGATTACAATTGCAAAACAAGGCGAACCACTGGAATATGTTTTTAAGTGTTTATTTAAATGTTTAATGCTGAATTCATCTTCACAGTAGGTCTAAAATATCTTATTTTAGAACGATTCTAAACCAGCTATGCCGAGTGAGGGTGTAAAGAAAATGATAGAGGAATGAAATAATGCGAGCTCACTGAAATTTAACTTCTTGTAACTTTATGGTTATCGATATCGTTAGTATTAATAAGATATGATTCTATATATCACTTCTCGCTTGTCCTTCAGTAAGCTTTTCAATTAGTAGAACCGCAATCAGGGTCTTCGAACACATCTTTTCTTAAACAGCAACCATTTTCCTGACAATTTTGTCAAGATGCTTTGATAAGAGTTAAAGTCAGAATGTCAACTTGGTAGGGTCTTTCGCTAAAGATGGCCTGTTATTAAGAAACATGTCTAAACGAGAAGTCCCAGACCTTATGTAACCGATGATTTCTCTTAAGTTCTTGTACGAAGAGAATAAATCCCATAACTGTGAACGTAACAGCTCCAATACTGGTCTTAAACACCAAGACATCAAAGAAACTGAATTATCAGATCATCTAGATTGCTTGTCTCATTAATTTTAATAGACTGTAAATAATTATATCCAGGAACACGTATAGGCTCACCGAACCATTAATATACAAATAACACGTGCACAGCACGTCTCCGCTGGTGAATATCATTTCATCTGCTACTTTAAACGGAGTAGGAAAGGAACTTTATTTCATCCATATTTTATTCAACGTGGATCTTGGCATCGATCAATGCTTTAAAATTCACGGCCACGTGGCGATACTAAAACTTCGAGCTCATTTAGCGTGTTTCTTTTTTATTTTCGTGTAAATATTCCCTCGTGAAGTAACTCACGCACTTTGGGAATTTCTCGCCAATATGGCGATGGCTTCTCTGCTGTTCAGGTTAACATCAGAAGCGGTTCCATCGAACCGAGACATGCCCATGCAATTGTTATGGTCTAATCTCATAAGATAAGAGTAGAGACATAGCGCTAGGTTAGGTTCCGGGGGTTCATCTTATATACACCACATCTTCGTTGCAGATAACTGCGTTTAGCGTTTTGCTATTGCCTAAGGCGAAAGCTACTCTTTCAATATGTTTTAGGCCTTGCAAATTCGACCTTTCCGCCCTACATCGCAATGTAGAGGGCGCGTAACGTTCTCGCTCTTCAAATATTTTGCTACTTGGACATATTGTTATCCGAACACGTACACTTACCACGGAAATCAATTTAGTCACTTTAATGTTAACGTATAACGTATATACACATTAATCTATAGTTTGTGTCGACAGAATAACGTACTTTTATTATCCCGGTCAGTCCAAACGTTTGTATTTAATAACTTAAGGAGCATATCGAATACCTATATTGGCTAAAAATTGATTACTTTTTAGCATTTTTATATAAATTTACCAACTCCGAGTGTAAGTCTTACATTATACCTATTGAACTATATCTAGGAGGAACGTAGTGCTTCTCTATTGTAGAAAGAGTTTTTCATTTGTCCATATAACGACGTAAAATTATCTATAACGTGATAAGAATCTTCTATAATGTTAGATTTTTTACGATCGAAAGGTTAGCGTAGTCAACATAGCATAGTACAATTCGATGCAAGATAAATAATATAGTACCAATAATAAACGTTTATAACGCATAATAGTCTAAAACGCAAAATTAGTCGACGAAACGGAGGTGTAATTACGTTTTAACGGTGTGCCCCGTTGCATTTATACGAAAAGCAATAAGAACGCAGGAAGTTAAATTTGACCAATCTTTCTTGACAACGAATTTCGACGGAATGCGTCATACAGAACATAACAAACATACATCTCATCCATACTGAGAAAGAATGATTTTATTTGATATATTACACTTGCCACTCGAACGACCGCTGTCACGTATACGTGACTTCGCCGACCGGCAGTCATCAGCCGGTATCACGTAGACGTGACTTCGCCGTGATATTATAACGATATTTCTAATAAGGACAACAAATTGATATTATACTGTATACCTCTATCATTTTGTTTCCACTTCGACGAAACATAGCTCGATCGATCTGCTGCAATTGATTATAGCTTGAAATCTTTTGTAATCTGAATTGTAACGAGCAGTTACAACGACTATGGTTTTGCCGGCCGCTAAGCAGAAGTAATCGATTCGATCCGAGAAAGCCTTCTTCCTTTGCAAGGAACATGTTGGCGACGCATGAGTGAGTGGTAAGTACAGAGGGTGCTTACAAAATCTGACACCAGCTCTCTCTACACTCGACTCACGCCATTTTCTTTACTTTATCCTGTACCCGATTACCGACTTTTTTTTCTTCTTCTTCTTCTAATCCGATTGTGGAGTACAATTGCCGTTCGAGGAGTTTGTCGTTTCGTTGACCTTCACTCGAGACTAACTCTGTCGCGTGGCAAGATACTTGCGAGCTCGTCCGGTTCGTCTCCGTTTTGAAGTTTTTCAATCAATATCGGATTCTACGATCGGACATACACAAAAAAGAAAAACAAAAGAAAAGAAAGAAAGACTCTACAGCATCCCTTGGAAAGAACTTCTCACCCCCCTCCCCACCGTTCTCGTCTTCTCCACTGTCGTTCTCAATCATTTTCTTTTTCTATCGTTCTGTTTCTTTCTCAGGGTGTCTATTGATAGAGCAAAATGACGCTAAAGTTGGCCGTAGTAATTGTTCATGTATTGCGATCTTAAATATATAGTCTGCGAGGAACTACGTGACGAGAGAGAGAAAACAAACAAAACAAAAAAAGAAAAAAGAAAGAAAGAAAAGAGCAAAGACATTTGTACAATCACTATCTCCTAAGTGGACGGTGATCGAAATTTTGCTCCCGGGAATTTCAATCGCCGAAGCTCGAACTTTTCATACGTTTCATGCTTTCAGACGAATGGAAGTCGGCACGTGTTACCGTATTGCGAAAGTGTGGCGAAGACGGTGCAAGAGGAGGCTGCGACTAAAATCATGAGACCTTCTGTGCTCGTTTGACGAAAAACAAAAACAAAAACAAAACAAAGACCAAAAAAAAAAACGCAAATGAGTTTACGAATCGTACTGTTCTAAATCAGCCGTTCGATCGTGAGAGCACACACGAGTACGTGCGAATCTTCTTTCTCTCCGTGAAGGTTTACCTCAGTAGGCACCCTGTTTGTCTATTCTTTCACTCGACTTCTACCAGTACTTCGAGAAAAATTATGAAACAGCATACCGTGCCGTACAACACGTGTACGTACCTAAAAAACCTACACATCGTTATGAGTATACTTCATTTTCAGAGGTTGTCTTTCCGAATCGTGTCGTTTGTTTTGCACCGCGAGACCGCTCTCCGGGCAAATTGTTTCACTGACGTTTTTCAAATGATCCTAGCAAAACAAAACAAAGAAAGTGAGAAAATGATCCGGGGCAGAAACGTGGCCGTCGATGACGCCACTTCTCGACCCATCGGGATTGTCGGAGATGGTCCATTCGCATTTCTTCGCCGAAGCTTTCCTTTCGTTCTAGAGATTCGGCAAGACAATCCGATGGCAGAATTGGACATGTAGAAATTCTGTTATTTATTGAGTGTCACATTATCAACTTGTTTCGAATAAAGACGTTCTGTGGAAAGCTCGAAAGATTGGGCGTAGCCTGTCGTTCTGGGAAAAATCTCGCTCGAAAACAAAAGGTTCGTCGGTATACTTCTCTACAATATAAAAGGAACAATTGTACACTGTTATTGAGCACCGTGTGTGTGTGTGTGTAGCCAGTCATCGGAACGTTACCGAGTTCGTTGGAGAACACATTTTTCTTCTTTTCCTACATTTTTGTTTCTATTGGTTTGATATATGTATATATATATACACACATATACACATGATATATGTGATATATATATATATACATGGTATATGTGATATATATATATATACATGATATATGTGATATATATATACATGATATATGTGATACATATATATACATGATATATGTGATATATATATATATATATATATATATATATACATGATATATGTGATATATATATGATATTTTAGCGCAAGGCTGCATGTTACTGTACGTTCTCCCAGAATGACGGGCGATAGCCACATATTGTTTCAACCAATCACAGCTCTGACCGCTGTTGGACCTTTTCGGTCCCTTGCCTGAAGGCAGGCGATTGTTTGGACCTACCGTCCTATGGTCGAGGTATATGGTAGCTTCCCGATTTTTCAGGTTCGGTGACAATACGTTTTTCGACTGTCGATGGCCGAATATTGTATGTGGCCGTTGTGACCCACGGGGAAAATAGTATTTCTACATTTTCAAACGAAAGGCTCGATGCACACACGGAACTCGTTTCCTCTGTAGTCGCGTGATGTCGTTGATAGGAAGAACGGACGTTGATTAGACTCTCCGCGACCACAAAGTGATAAAATCGGGAAGTTTTATACTCCTTGACCGCAGGGACGCGTGGCTGGACCGAGAAACAATATTAATCGTAATGAGTAATGAGTCGCGGGTAAATTGTATTAACCGACTCGATCGTTCGAAACGTTGGAACGAGAGGATTCATTGTGTTTTCAACGAAATCATCGCGTCGCAAAATTCTCGATCTCTTAATTTCACGGTTTCGGGCGACGTTTCAATTTCTCCGACCGTTTCGCGGACTGTTGATTGCTGAAGTACTTATATATATATATATATATATATATATATATGTAATGTTTACTTGTTGTTCGATCGTTTCCGAGGTTATGTTCGGCTTCCAAGTTCCTCAGGATGCATAGAGGGGAATATCAATCGAATCGGCGCTCTCGTTCGGCAGTTCGATCGTTCGTAGAATGCTTAGCTGGCTCTGTGTGTATATCGATACATCTGTATCTTACGTTGCGCAAGGACCCTTCATTATCCTGTTCCTTCTTACGCTAATAATGTCTTTCCACTTGGTGACAGCGGATGCACGATTCGCTCGTGGGGGTCGCTTTGCTCGAGGAACCGGTAACGCGGTGGCTCTTTTATCATTCTAATATCTTTATTCGGCGGCTCGAACTATCG